>NC_052150.1:229827494-229852151 GCF_902713615.1 Scyliorhinus canicula | reverse complement strand
GTGGGGGAGGGGATTGTCCAAGGGTCTCTCACCTTTCCAATCCCTTCGTAACGCTTGACGTCCACATGGGTGAGGCCGGGTACATGGAGGCGTCCACTACCGTCCGGATTCAACTTGATTTCCAACTTTTCATGAGGGTCTTTGCCGAGTAGGTCTCTGCGATAAAACCATCAATGGTCAAAACTCCGGGACGGACGGTGAGTGAGGAAAAAATCTCACAGCAACAAAATTATTTATGGATTTGTTCTAGAAATGGCAGCGAGAGGGGTTTAAATGCTTCACTTGTCAGATGTGGGATGTCCGTGAAGTGTAACCAATGGCAGCTCCTCACTGACCGCGTGGTTCGGTTGGAGCAGCAGTTGGATGCACTTCGGAGCAGGCAGGTGGCGGAAAGTGTCATAGATAGCAGCTATATAAATGTGGGCACACCCAAGGTGCAGGCAGAGAAATGGGTGACCACCAGAAAGGGGCAGGCAGTCAGTGCAGGAATCTCCTGTGGTTGTCCCCCTCTCGAACAGGTATACCCCTTTGGATACTGTCGGGGGGGGGAATAGCCTATCGGGGAAAAACAGCAGCAGCCAGAGCAGTGACACCACGGCTGGCTCTGATGTTCAGCAGGGAGGGTCAAAGTGCAGAAAAGCAATAGTCATAGGGGACTCGATAGTCAGGGGCACAGATAGGTGCTTCTGTGGACGTGAAAGCGTCCCATTTGAAATGTAAGGTAACGGCGCTGTTGCTGTACTCTGGGGGCTGAGCGGGGGAATGGTTACCGGGGTTGTTCGCTGGGGAATGAGCTGGGGCTTGGGAGGGGTGGGGGAACACAGCTGGGAGATGACAGGAATGTGAAAGGAAACCTGTGTTAGTGATGTCGGCTGAGGGAGGAATATTGGCCAGGACACTGGGAAAACTCCACAGCGGCTCCAGGAATTTCACACCCACCCCAGAGATTCCTCAGCAACTCAGCAACGTTCCACCTTCCAAACCCACAGCCACTACCATCGAGAAGGACAAGGGCAGCAGATACCTGGGAACCCCACCACCTGGAGGCTCCCCTCCCAGTCACTCACCACCCTGACTGGCAAATATATCGGCCGTTCCTTCACTGTCGCCGGGGCAACATCCTGGATCCCCCTCCCTAACAGCACGGTGGGTGTACCTACACCTCAGGGTCTGCAGCAGCTCATCACCACCTTCTGAAGGGCAACTACGGTTGGGTAATAAATGCTGGTCTAATCAGCGACACCCTCATCCTCTGAAAGAATGAATATAAAAATATATCTTATTTGAAAGCAGCATTCCCTCAGTACTGACCCTCTGACAGTGCGGCACTCCCTCAGTACTGACCCTCTGACAGTGCAGCACTCCCTCAGTACTGACCCTCTGACAGTGCGGCACTCCCTCAGTACTGACCCTCTGACAGTGCTGCACTCCCTCAGTACTGACCCTCTGACAGTGCGGCACTCCCTCAGTACTGACCCTCTGACAGTGCAGCACTCCCTCTGTACTGACCCTCTGACAGTGCAGCACTCCCTCAGTACTGACCCTCTGACAGTGCAGCACTCCCTCAGTACTGACCCTCTGACAGTGCGGCACTCCCTCAGTACTGACCCTCTGACAGTGCGGCACTCCCTCAGTACTGACCCTCTGACAGTGCGGCACTCCCTCAGTACTGACCCTCTGACAGAGCAAAACTCCCTCAGTACTGACCCTCTGACAGTGCAGCACTCCCTCAGGACTGACCCTCTGACAGTGCAGCACTCCCTCAATACTGACCCTCTGACAGTGCGGCACTCCCTCAGTACTCACCCTCTGACACTGCAGCACTCCCTCAATACTGACCCTCTGACGGTGCGGCACTCCCTCAGTACTGACCCTCTGACAGTGCAGCACTCCCTCAGTACTGACCCTCTGACAGTGCGGCACTCCCTCAGTACTGACCCTCTGTCAGTGAGGCACTCCCTCAGTACTGACCCTCTGACAGTGCGGCACTCCCTCAGTACTGACCCCCTGACAGTGCAGCACTCCCTCAATACTGACCCTCTGATAGTGCGGCACTCCCTCAGTGCTGACCCTCTGACAGTGCAGCACTCCCTCAGTACTGACCCTCTGACAGTGCGGCACTCCCTCAGTACTGACCCTCTGACAGTGCAGCACTCCCTCAGTACTGACCCTCTGACAGTGCAGCACTCCCTCAGTGCTGACCCTCTGACAGTGCAGCACCCCCTCAGTACTGACCCTCTGACAGTGCAGTGCTCCCTCAGTACTGATCCTCTGACAGTGCAGCGCTCCCTCACTACTGACCCTCTGACAGTGCAGCACTCCCTCAGTACTGACCCTCTGACAGTGCGGCACTCCCTCAGTACTGACCCTCTGACAGTGCGGCACTCCCTCAGTACTGACCCTGTGAAAGTGCGGCACTCCCTCAGTACTGACCCTCTGACAGTGCAGCACTCTCTCAGTACTGACCCTCTGACAGTGCGGCACTCCCTCAGTACTGACCCTCTGACAGTGCAGCATTCCCTCAGTACTGACCCTGTGACAGTGCAGCACTCGCTCTGTACTGACCCTCTGACAGTGCGGCACTCCCTCAGTACTGACCCTCTGACAGTGCAGCGCTCCCTCAGTACTGACCCTCTGACAGTGCGGCTCCCTCAGTACTGACCCTCTGACAGTGCGGCACTCCCTCAGTACTGATCCTCTGACAGTGCGGCACTCCCTCAGTACTGACCCTCTGACAGTGCAGCACTCCCTCAGTACTGACCCTCTGACAGTGCAGCACTCTCTCAGTACTGACCCTCTGACAGTGCGGCACTCCCTCAGTACTGACCCTCTGACAGTGCAGCACTCCCTCAGTACTGACCCTCTGACAGTGCAGCACTCTCTCAGTACTGACCCTCTGACAGTGCGGCACTCCCTCAGTACTGACCCTCTGACAGTGCAGCACTCCCTCAGTACTGACCCTCTGACAGTGCAGCACTCCCTCAGTACTGACCCTCTGACAGTGCAGCACTCCCTCAGTACTGACCCTCTGACAGTGCGGTAATCCCTCAGTACTGACCCTCTGACAGTGCAGCACTCCCTCAGTACTGACCCTCTGACAGTGCAGCACTCCCTCAGTACTGACCCCCTGACAGTGCAGCGCTCCCTCAGTACTGACCCTCTGACAGTGCGGCACTCCCTCAGTACTGACCCTCTGACAGAGCAAAACTCCCTCAGTACTGACCCTCTGACAGTGCAGCACTCCCTCAGGACTGACCCCTGACAGTGCAGCACTCCCTCAATACTGACCCTCTGACAGTGCGGCACTCCCTCAGTACTCACCCTCTGACAGTGCGGCACTCCCTCAGTACTGACCCTCTGACAGTGCAGCACTCCCTCAGTACTGACCCTCTGACAGTGCGGCACTCCCTCAGTACTGACCCTCTGACAGTGCAGCGCTCCCTCAGTACTGACCCTCTGACAGTGCGGCTCCCTCAGTACTGACCCTCTGACAGTGCAGCACTCCCTCAGGACTGACCCTCTGACAGTGCAGCACTCCCTCAATACTGACCCTCTGACAGTGCGGCGCTCCCTCAGTACTGACCCTCTGACAGTGCGGCACTCCCTCAGTACTGACCCTCTGACAGTGCGGCACTCCCTCAGTACTGACCCTCTGACAGTGCGGCGCTCCCTCAGTACTGACTCTCTGACAGTGCAGCCCTCCCTCAGTACTGACCCTCTGACAGTGCAGCACTCCCTCAGTACTGACTCTCTGACAGTGCAGCACTCCCTCAGTACTGACCCTCTGACAGTGCAGCATTCCCTCAGTACTGACCCTCTGACAGTGCGGCGCTCCCTCAGTACTGACCCTCTGACAGTGCAGCATTCCCTCAGTACTGACCCTCTGACAGTGTGGCACTCCCTCAGTACTGACCCTCTGACAGTGCGGCACTCCCTCAGTACTGACCCTCTGACAGTGCAGCATTCCCTCAGTACTGACCCTCTGACAGTGCGGCACTCCCTCAGTACTGACCCTCTGACAGTGCAGCACTCCCTCAGTACTGACCCTCTGACAGTGCAGCACTCCCTCAGTACTGACCCTCTGACGGTGCAGCATTCCCTCTGTACTGACCCTCTGGCAGTGCAGCATTCCCTCAGTACTGACCCTCTGACAGTGCAGCACTCCCTCAATCCTGACACTGACAGTGTAGCACTCCCTCAGTGTATTGGAGGGTGATTGAGGCGGTGTTTTGGAGCGTGTTAGAGGTGGTGTGTTAGAGGGTGTTTGTGATGGTGTGTTGGAGGGTTTTGAGGCGGTGGATGGAGGGTGATTGAGGTTGTGTATTGGAGGCTGTTGAGGCAGTGTGTTGGCGAGTGTTTGAACCGGTGTTGAGGTGTTATTGAGGCGGTGTTGAGGTGGTGTTGAGGTGGTGTTGAGTTGGTATTGAGGCGGTGTTGAGGCGGTGTTGAGGTGGTGTTGAGGTGGTATTGAGGTGGTGTTGAGGTGGTGTTGAGGCGGTGTTGAGGTGGTATTGAGGAGGTGTTTGAGGCGGTGTTGAGGTGGCGTTGAGGTGGTGTTGAGGTGGTGTTGAGGCGGTGTTGAGGTGGTGTTGAGGTGGTGTTGAGGTGGTATTGAGGTGGTATTGAGGTGGTGTTGAGGTGGTGTTGAGGTGGCGTTGAGGTGGTGTTGAGGCGGTGTTGAGGTGGTGTTGAGGTGGTGTTGAGGTGGTGTTGAGGTGGTATTGAGGCGGTATTGAGGCGGTGTTGAGGCGGTGTTGAGGTGGTATTGAGGCAGTGTTGAGGCGGTGTTGAGGTGGTGTTGAGGCGGTGTTGAGGTGGTGTTGAGGTGGTGTTGAGGTGGTGTTGAGGCGGTGTTGAGGTGGTGTTGAGGTAGTGTTGAGGCGGTGTTGAGGTGGTATTGAGGTGGTATTGAGGTGGTGTTGAGGCGGTGTTGAGGCGGTGTTGAGGTGGTGTTGAGGTAGTGTTGAGGCGGTGTTGAGGCGGTGTTGAGGTGGTGTTGAGGTAGTGTTGAGGCGGTGTTGAGGCGGTGTTGAGGTGGTATTGAGGCGGTGTTGAGGCGGTGTTGAGGTGGTGTTGAGGTAGTGTTGAGGTAGTGTTGAGGCGGTGTTGAGGTGGTGTTGAGGTAGTGTTGAGGCGGTGTTGAGGTGGTATTGAGGCGGTGTTTGAGGCGGTGTTGAGGTGGTATTGAGGCAGTGTTTGAGGCGGTGTTGAGTTGGTGTTGAGGTGGTATTGAGGCGGTGTTGAGTTGGTGTTGAGGTGGTATTGAGGCGGTGTTGAGTTGGTGTTGAGGCGGTGTTGAGGTGGTATTGAGGCGGTGTTGAGGTGGTGTTGAGGCGGTGTTGAGGTGGTGTTGAGGTGGTATTGAGGTGGTATTGAGGTGGTGTTGAGTTGGTGTTGAGGCGGTGTTGAGGTGGTGTTGAGGTGGTATTGCGGTGGTGTTGAGTTGGTGTTGAGGCGGTGTTGAGGTGGTATTGAGTTGGTGTTGAGGCGGTGTTGAGGTGGTATTGAGGCGGTGTTGAGGTGGTATTGAGGCGGTGTTGAGGTGGTGTTGAGGTGATATTGAGGCGGTGTTGAGGATGTATTTGAGGCAGTGTTGAGGCGGTGTTGAGGTGGTATTGAGGCGGTGTTTGAGGCGGTGTTTTGGAGGGTGTTTGAGGCGGTGTTTTGGAGGGTGTTTGAGGCGGTGTTTTGGAGGGTGTTTGAGGCGGTGTTTTGGAGGGTGTTTGAGGCGGTGTTTGAGGCGGTGTTTTGGAGGGTGTTTGAGGCGGTGTTTTGGAGGGTGTTTGAGGCGGTGTTTTGGAGGTTGTTTGAGGCGGTGTTTTGGAGGGTGTTTGTGGCGGTGTTTTGGAGGGTGTTTGAGGCGGTGTTTTGGAGGGTGTTTGAGGCGGTGTTTTGGAGGGTGTTTGAGGTGGTGTTTTGGAGGGTGTTTGAGGCGGTGTTTTGGAGGGTGTTTGAGGCGGTGTTTTGGAGGGTGTTTGAGGCGGTGTTTTGGAGGGTGTTTGAGGCGATGTTTTGGAGGGTGTTTGAGGCGATGTTTTGGAGGGTGTTTGACGCGGTGTTTTGGAGGGTGTTTGAGGCGGTGTTTTGGAGGGTGTTTGAGGCGGTGTTTTGGAGGGTGTTTGAGGCGGTGTTTTGGAGGGTGTTTGAGGCGGTGTTTTGGAGGGTGTTTTAGGCGGTGTTTTGGAGGGTGTTTGAGGCGGTGTTTGAGGCGGTGTTTTGGAGGGTGTTTGAGGTGGTGTTTTGGAGGGTGTTTGAGGCGGTGTTTTGGAGGGTGTTTGAGGTAGTGTTTTGGAGGGTGTTTGAGGCGGTGTTTTGGAGGGTGTTTGAGGCGGTGTTTTGGAGGGTGTTTGAGGCGGTGTTTTGGAGGGTGTTTGAGGCGGTGTTGAGGTGGTGTTGAGGTGGTGTTGAGGTGGTGTTGAGGCGGTGTTGAGGTGGTGTTGAGGTGGTGTTGAGGTGGTATTGAGGTGGTGTTGAGGTGGTGTTGAGGTGGCGTTGAGGTGGTGTTGAGGCGGTGTTGAGGTGGTGTTGAGGTGGTGTTGAGGTGGTGTTGAGGTGGTGTTGAGGTGGTGTTGAGGTGGTATTGAGGCGGTATTGAGGCGGTGTTGAGGCGGTGTTGAGGTGGTATTGAGGCAGTGTTGAGGCGGTGTTGAGGTGGTGTTGAGGCGGTGTTGAGGTGGTGTTGAGGTGGTGTTGAGGTGGTGTTGAGGCGGTGTTGAGGTGGTGTTGAGGTAGTGTTGAGGCGGTGTTGAGGTGGTATTGAGGTGGTATTGAGGTGGTGTTGAGGCGGTGTTGAGGCGGTGTTGAGGTGGTGTTGAGGTAGTGTTGAGGCGGTGTTGAGGCGGTGTTGAGGTGGTGTTGAGGTAGTGTTGAGGCGGTGTTGAGGCGGTGTTGAGGTGGTATTGAGGCGGTGTTGAGGCGGTGTTGAGGTGGTGTTGAGGTAGTGTTGAGGTGGTGTTGAGGTAGTGTTGAGGCGGTGTTGAGGTGGTGTTGAGGTAGTGTTGAGGCGGTGTTGAGGTGGTATTGAGGCGGTGTTTGAGGCGGTGTTGAGGTGGTATTGAGGCAGTGTTTGAGGCGGTGTTGTGTTGGTGTTGAGGTGGTATTGAGGCGGTGTTGAGTTGGTGTTGAGGTGGTATTGAGGCGGTGTTGAGTTGGTGTTGAGGCGGTGTTGAGGTGGTATTGAGGCGGTGTTGAGGTGGTGTTGAGGCGGGTGTTGAGGTGGTGTTGAGGTGGTATTGAGGTGGTATTGAGGTGGTGTTGAGTTGGTGTTGAGGCGGTGTTGAGGTGGTGTTGAGGTGGTATTGCGGTGGGTGTTGAGTTGGTGTTGAGGCGGTGTTGAGGTGGTATTGAGTTGGTGTTGAGGCGGTGTTGAGGTGGTATTGAGGCGATGTTGAGGTGGTATTGAGGCGGTGTTGAGGTGGTGTTGAGGTGATATTGAGGCGGTGTTGAGGATGTATTTGAGGCAGTGTTGAGGCGGTATTGAGGTGGTATTGAGGCGGTGTTTGAGGCGGTGTTTTGGAGGGTGTTTGAGGCGGTGTTTTGGAGGGTGTTTGAGGCGGGTGTTTTGGAGGGTGTTTGAGGCGGTGTTTTGGAGGGTGTTTGAGGCGGTGTTTGAGGCGGTGTTTTGGAGGGTGTTTGAGGCGGTGTTTTGGAGGGTGTTTGAGGCGGTGTTTTGGAGGTTGTTTGAGGCGGTGTTTTGGAGGGTGTTGAGGCGATGTTTTGGAGGGTGTTTGAGGCGGTGTTTTGGAGGGTGTTTGAGGCGGTGTTTTGGAGGGTGTTTGAGGCGGTGTTTTGGAGGGCGTTTGAGGCGGTGTTTTGGAGGGTGTTTGAGGCGGTGTTTTGGAGGGTGTTGGAGGCGGTGTTTTGGAGGGTGTTTGAGGCGGTGTTTGTGGCGGTGTTTTGGAGGATGTTTGAGGCGGTGTTTTGAAGGGTGTTTGAGGCGGTGTTTTGGAGGGTGTTTGAGGTGGTGTTTGAGGCGGTGTTTTGGAGGGTGTTTGAGGCGGTGTTTGAGGCGGTGTTTTGGAGGGTGTTTGAGGTGGTGTTTGAGGCGGTGTTTTGGAGGGTGTTTGAGGCGGTGTTTGAGGCGGTGTTTTGGAGGGTGTTTGAGGCGGTGTTTTGGAGGGTGTTTGAGACGGTGTTTGAGGCGGTGTTTTGAAGGGTGTTTGAGGCGGTGTTTTGGAGGGTGTTTGAGGTGGTGTTTGAGGCGGTGTTTTGGAGGGTGTTTGAGGCGGTGTTTGAGGCGGTGTTTTGGAGGGTGTTTGAGGCGATGTTTTGGAGGGTGTTTGAGGCGGTGTTTTGGAGGGTGTTTGAGGCGGTGTTTTGGAGGGTGTTTGAGGCGGTGTTTTGGAGGGTGTTTGAGGCGGTGTTTTGGAGGGTGTTTGAGGCGGTGTTTTGGAGGGTGTTTGAGGCGGTGTTTTGGAGGGTGTTTGAGGTGGTGTTGAGGCGGTGTTTTGGAGGTGTTTGAGGCGGTGTTTGAGGCGGTGTTTTGGGGGGTGTTTGAGGCGGTGTTTTGGAGGGTGTTTGAGACGGTGTTTGAGGCGGTGTTTTGGAGGGTGTTTGAGGCGGTGGTTTGGAGGGTGTTTGATGCGGTGTTTTGGAGGGTGTTTGAGGCGGTGTTTGGAGGGTGTTTGAGGCGGTGTTTTGGAGCGTGTTTGAGGTGGTGTTTTGGAGGGTGTTTGAGGCGGTGTTTTGGAGGGTGTCTGAGGCGGTGTTTTGGAGGGTGTTTGAGGTGGTGTTTTGGAGGGTGTTTGAGGCGGTGTTTTGGAGGGTGTTTTGGAGGGTGTTTGAGGTGGTGTTTTGGAGGGTGTTTGAGGCGGTGTTTTGGAGGGTGTTTGAGGCGGTGTTTTGGAGGGTGTTTGAGGCGGTGTTATGGAGGGTGTTTGAGGCGGTGTTTTGGAGGGTGTTTGAGGTGGTGTTTTGGAGGGTGTTTGAAGCGGTGTTTTGGAGGGTGTTTGAGGCGGTGTTTTGGAGGGTGTTTGAGGCGGTGTTTTGGAGGGTGTTTGAGGTGGTGTTTTGGAGGGTGTTTGAGGCGGTGTTTGGAGGGTGTTTGAGG
Source organism: Scyliorhinus canicula (assembly GCF_902713615.1). NCBI lineage: Eukaryota > Metazoa > Chordata > Chondrichthyes > Carcharhiniformes > Scyliorhinidae > Scyliorhinus > Scyliorhinus canicula. The sequence continues at coordinate 229,843,102 of NC_052150.1, read as the reverse complement.
CGGTGTTTTGGAGGGTGTTTGAGGCGGTGTTTTGGAGGGTGTTTGAGGCGGTGTTTTGGAGGGTGTTTTGAGGTAGTGTTTTGGAGGGTGTTTGAGGCGGTGTTTTGGAGGGTGTTTGAGGCGGTGTTTTGGAGGGTGTTTGAGGCGGTGTTTTGGAGGGTGTTTGAGGCGGTGGTTTGGAGGGTGTTTGAGGCGGTGTTTTGGAGGGTGTTTGAGGCGGTGGTTTGGAGGGTGTTTGAGGTGGTGTTTGAGGCGGTGTTTTGGAGGTGTTTGAGGCGGTGTTTGAGGTGGTGTTTTGGAGGGTGTTTGAGGTGGTGTTTTGGAGGGTGTTTGAGGCGGTGTTTGAGGTGGTGTTTTGGAGGGTGTTTGAGGTGGTGTTTGAGGTGGTGTTTTGGAGGGTGTTTGAGGCGGTGTTTGAGGTGGTGTTTGGAGGGTGTTTGAGGTGGTGTTTGAGGTGGTGTTTTGGAGGGTGTTGAGGTGGTGTTTTGGAGGGTGTTTGAGGCGGTGTTTGAGGTGGTGTTTTGGAGGGTGTTTGAGGTGGTGTTTTGGAGGGTGTTTGAGGCGGTGTTTTGGAGGGTGTTTGAGGTGGTGTTTGAGGCGGTGTTTGAGGCGGTGTTTGAGGCGGTGTTTTGGAGGGTGTTTGAGGCGGTGTTTTGGAGGGTGTTTGAGGCGGTGTTTGAGGCGGTGTTTGAGGCGGTGTTTGAGGCGGTGTTTTGGAGGGGTGTTTGAGGCGGTGTTTGAGGGTGTTTGAGGTGGTGTTTGAGGCGGTGTTTTGGAGGGTGTTTGAGGTGGTGTTGAGGCGGTGTTTGAGGCGGTGTTTGAGGCGGTGTTTGAGGCGGTGTTTGAGGCGGTGTTTTGGAGGGTGTTTGAGGCAGTGTTTTGAAGGGTGTTTGAGGCGGTGTTTGAGGCGGTGTTTTGGAGGGTGTTTGAGGCGGTGTTTTGGAGGGTGTTTGAGGCGGTGTTTGAGGCGGGTGTTTGAGGCGGTGTTTTGAGGCGGTGTTTTGGAGGTGTTTGAGGCGGTGTTTTGGAGGGTGTTTGAGGTGGTGTTTGAGGCGGTGTTTTGGAGGGTGTTTGAGGTGGTGTTTGAGGCGGTGTTTGAGGCGGTGTTTGAGGCGGTGTTTTGGAGGGTGTTTGAGGCGGTGTTTTGGAGGGTGTTTGAGGCGGTGTTTTGGAGGGTGTTTGAGGCGGTGTTTGAGGCGGTGTTTTGGAGGGTGTTTGAGGCAGTGTTTTGAAGGGTGTTTGAGGTGGGGTTTTGGACACTGCACCTACCTGAGCTGCTCGTTGTAGATCTCCAGCATGCTGAGGGAGATGGTGTAGGCGCAGGCCCCACTCCGTTCCTCAGTCTCCCTGAAGAGGGCTCGGAGTGCCCGCTGGTTAATGCCAGGATTCTCAGCCACTCCCTGAAATGGAAAATGGCAACGTCAGCGACAGGATTCTCCGAGCCTCTGTGCCAAAATCGCGGTCGGCACGGGGGTGAACAATGGGGCATCGGAGCCACGATCGGGTCCGACCCCTTCCCGCCATTCTCCTGGGGGGGGGGGGGGGGGGGGTATCGGCAGCGGGAGCTGCGTGGACTACTCCGGGGCCCTGCTAGGCCCCAATCAAAACGGAGAATCACTCTGGACTTTCTCTGGGCAAGTACAGAGTGATTTTCCCCGTTTCCTCGCGGGCGTGGGGTCATAGCCCCGTTTGCAGAGGATTCCGCTCCCTGTGTCTGCGTGGGTTTCCTCCGGGTGCTCCGGTTCCCTCCCGAAAGACGTGCTGTTAGGTGATTTGGACATTCTGAATTCTCCCTGTGTACCCGAACAGGCGCCGGAATGGGGCGACTAGGGGCTTTTCACAGTAACTTGATTGCAGTGTTAATGTAAGCCTACTTGGGACACTGATAAGGATTATTATTATCATTAGATCCTCTTTCTGCTCCCCGCTGAGCTGGGAACAAGAAACCGAGAGGTTTACACCCCCGGACAATTCTCTGCAAAGTGCTGCGGGGGAAGGCTCGTGCAGTGACACAGCTCAGCTTTGATAATGGGCCCAGATGGTCCTGAGGCCAAGCGGTTGTCATGGCAACATCAGCACACCTTGCCCATCTCCACAAAGGCTTCCCACAGCATTTCAATGGGAAGTTAAGAGTTTGGAGTCACATGTAGGCCAGACCTGGGTAAGGACGGCAGATTTCCCCTTCCCTAAAGGACATTACTGTACCAGATGGGTTTTTACAACAATCGACAATAGGTTCATGGTCCCCAGAGCATCAGCTTTGGCCTCTGGATTACTAATCCCATGACAACACCACAATGCTACTGTCTCCCTCGAACCTATCTTTATCCAGGGGTAGCTGACCTTTCCCCTCACGGCCCTGTTTTGTTGCCGGTGGGGGGGGGTTGGTGAACAGGTGGAGTTTGGGAGTGAGTTATGGCGGCTGGGCACTTGCCAGCATTAGGTGGAGCAGGAGAGGCCATTCGGGATTATGTAAGGCTGGGCCACAGGAACAGGAGGAGGCCATTCAGCCCCTTGAACCCGTTCCACAACTTGCCACGAGATCCTGGCTGATCTGTGATCGGACTCCAGGCCCACCTGTTCCCAATCCCTGAATAACTGGGTTGAGCAAAAATCCATCAGTCTGAGTTCTCAAATGAAGCAGTTACTGCCTGTGGGAGAGAATCCTACATCCTCTGCCCACTCTCCGAGACGCCCTCTTCCTCTGTAACGTGGAGCCCAGGACTGCGGACTGCGTGACCCCATTCCCCACCTCCGCCCCAGCTCCCTGCCACTTGCCTCCATGGTGTACGTCTTTCCAGATCCTGTTTGTCCGTAGGCAAAAATGCAGATGTTGTAGCCGTCGATGCAGGATGTAACGAGCGGCTCGATCTCTTCAAATACCTGCGGGGGGGGGAAGCACAGGGGGCATTAGTCAGCGGGTGGGTGGAGGGTGTGGAAATATTCGCCATTCTCCTGCTAGTCTGATCATTTCAGACCCCCCCCCCCCCCCCCCGTCGTCACTTCCCCCTCCAAAGGACCAGAACCCCTGACCCCCTCCCCCACCACAGACCATTGTCCAATCTCAATGTGATTGGCTGGCTGGTTGTCCAGTCGCAAGGTGATTGGCCGGCCGGTTGTCCAACCGTGAGGTGATTCAAGTTGTTGGTTGGCCATAGAAAGCTCGAGAATTGCTTCAGCAAAAAACATTTTGTCAAAGCTTTTCACCTTGCACACATCAGGTCAATTGCAAGAATACCGACGTAAGGGGGAAATCAATCCGGATCAAGCCGCCTGCTGGACTTTCAAACAATGCTTGGCTGTCAACTGGTGCGTTCTCCATGGCAACGCTTCTATCAATCAGAGTCCACTTGTCAACCAATCGGCACTGTGCTTCCCCTGACACTGGGATTCCCGCGATTGTCCTGGTAAGTACAAGGTGAAAAACTTCAACAAAATGTCTTTTTCAACAATATACGCCATGTGATTGGCTGGCTGCTACTGCAGATTTTGATCTAAAAGATACTGATTGGCTGAGGTGTTGCCATGGAAACAGCAATGGGGAACTATAGGCTCCCCAAGCGCCTGGGTGTGAGGCGTGAACACATTCCTTTGGTTTGCGACGAACAAGCATTGGATTAAATTCTTTCACGTATAGTTGGCAATGCTGCCCAGGCCCAGCATTTATTGCCCAACCCTAATTGCCCCTTTGAGAAGATGGCGGGGAGCTGCCTTCGTCAACCACTGCAGGAAGAGTAGGGACCAATAGGGACCATGAGGGGCCAAGGGGGAAATATGTGGGTGGAGCCAGAGGACGTTGCTGGGTGATGAATGAATATTTCACATCTGTCGTCACGCAAGAGAATGAGGATGTGGGTATGGAACTCGGGGAGAGAGACCGCGAGGTTCTTGAGCAAGTAGTCATACGGAGCGTCAAGTTTGCTGACGATACGACCATAGTGGGCCGGATCTCGAATAACGATGAGTCAGAACACAGGAGGGAGATTGAGAACCTAGTGGAGTGGTGTAACGACAACAATCTCTCCCTCGATGCCAGCAAAACTAAAGAGCTGGTCATTGACTTCAGGAAGCAAAGTACTGTACACACCCCTGTCAGCATCAACGGGGCCGAGATGGAGATGGTTAGCAGTTTCAAATTCCTTGGGGTGCACATCTCCAAAATCTGTCCTGGTCCACCCACGTCGACGCTAACACCAAGAAAGCACAACAGAGCCTATACTTCCTCAGGAAACTAAGGAAATTCGGCATGTCCACATTAACTCTTACCAACTTTTACAGATGCACCATAGAAAGCATCCTATCGGGCTGCATCACAGCCTGGTATGGCAACTGCTCGGCCCAGGACCGCAAGAAATTTCAGAGAGTCGTGAACACCGCCCAGTCCATCACACGAACCTGCCTCCCATCCATTGATTCCATCTACACCTCCCACTGCCTGGGGAAAGCGGGCAGCATAATCAAGGATCCCTCCCACCCGGCTTACTCACTCTTCCAACTTCTTCCATCGGGCAGGAGATTCAGAAGTCTGAGAACAGCACGAACAGACTCAAAAACAGCTTCTTCCCCACTGTCACCAGACTCCTAAACGACCCTCTTATGGACTGACCTGATCTCTTCACCCATCTTCCCTCCTGAGTAATACTCTGTATGCTTCACCCGCTGCCTGGGAATCCATGGGCGATTCTCCCACGCCGCGTGGGGAGCGGAGAATCGGGGGAGGGCCCCCCGACAAAATTCATGCCCCCCTCGTACCCCCCGCGATTCTCCCCACACCCGCTCGGAAGAATCGCCGCTCGCTGTTTTTCACGGCGAACGCCGATTCTCCGGCCCGGATGGGCCGAGTGGCCTGCCGTTCAGGGCCGTTTAACCACGGCAGCAAACACACCTGGTCTCTGCCGTCGTGAAACGGGAGTGAGAAGCCCGTTTGGGGCTTGTAGGTGGCCTAGAAAGGAAAGAGCACCACGACTGTGCTCGGGAGGGGACAGGCCCGCGATCGGTGCCCACCGATCGTCGGGCCGGCGTCTCAATCGGACACACTATTTCCCCTCCGCCGCCCCGCAAGATCAAGCCGCCACGTCTTGCAGGGCGGCTGAGGGGAAAGGCGGCCACCGCGCATGCGCGGGTTCGTGCCGTCAGCGTCATGACGTCAACCACGCATGTGCGGGTTGGAGCCGGCCAACCTGCGCATGCATGGCTGACGTCATTAGGCGCGCTGGCCACGTCATTCTCAGTGGGACGCCCCTGCGGCTGAGAGTTACGGAGCGCCGCTCCTAGCCCCGCCGGGAGGGGAGAATAGGGGGCGAGGAGCGGCCTCCGAGGCCGTTGTGAAACTCGGCCGAGTTCACGACGGCCATCCCGATTTTTCCCGGGAGCGGAGAATTCCGCCCCATGTATTTACATTGTGTATTTATGTATGCCCGATGTTTTTTCATGTCTGGACTTTCTGCACAACAATATTACAAATTATTGTCGGTGCACGTGACAATAATTAGGGCAGCACGGTAACATGGTGGTTAGCATAAATGCCTCACAGCTCCAGGGTCCCAGGTTCGATTCCCGGCTGGGTCACTGTCTGTACGGAGTCTGCACGTCCTCCCCATGTGTGCGTGGGTTTCCTCCGGGTGCTCCGGTTTCCTCCCACAGTCCAAAGATGTGCAGGTTAGGTGGATTGGCCATGCTAAATTGCCCATAGTGTCCTAAAAAGTAAGGTTAAGGGGGGGGGTTGTTGGGTTACTGGTATAGGGTAGATACGTGGGTTTGAGTAGGGGGATCATTGCTCGGCACAACATCGAGGGCCAAAGGGCCTGTTCTGTGCTGTACTGTTCTATGTTCTATGTTCTAAAACAAATCCAAATCGAAACATACAAAACCCAGATTATGTGCATAATATGACAGAGTGTGGCGACTAGGGGCTTTTCACAGTAACTTCATTGCAGTGTTAATGTAAGCCTACTTGTGACAATAAAGATTATTATTATCTCTACCCATCCTGCCAAATTGATCTCTGCACATACGCACCCAGCTCCCTCTGTTTCTCCACCCCCTGAAGAATTGAATCCTTTATTTTCAATTGTCTCTCCATGTTCTTCCAACCAAATTAATCACTTCACATTTCTTGAACTTCATCTGCCACCTGTCTGGCCACTCCGCCAACTTGGTAACGTCCTTTGGAAATTCTACGTGATCCTCCTAACAGTTCACAATGCTTTTGGTGAAACTGTGCTGGGATACAGGACAGGAAGGTGGTACTGTTTTGGGCAGGATTTGTCAGATAGAACATAGAACAGTACAGCACAGTACAGGTCCTTCAGCCCATCATGTTGTGCCGACCATGTACCCTAATCTAAGGTCAACCTAACCTACACCCCTTCAATTTACTGCTGTCCATGTGCCTGTCTAAGAGTCGCTTAAATGTCCCTAATGACTGACTCCACCACCTCTGCTGGCAATGCATTCCACATACCCACCACTACCTGTGTAAAGAACCGACCTCTGACATCTCCTCTATACCTTCCTCCAATCACCTTAAAATTATGTCCCCTTGGTGACAGCCATTTCCTCTGGGGAAAAGTCTCTGGCTATCCACTCTATCCATGCCTCTCATCACCTTGTACACCTCTATCAAGTCACCTCTCTTCCTTCTTCGCTCCATTGAGAAAAGCCCGAGCTCCCTCAACCTTTCTTCATAAGACATGCCCTCCAGTCCAGGCAGCATCCTGGTAAATCTCCTCTGTACCCTCTCCAAAGCACCCACATCCTTCCTATAATGAGGCGACCAGAACCGGACACAATATTCCAAGTGTGGTCTAACCAGGGTTTTATAAAGCTGCAGCAAAACCTCGAGGTTCTGAAACTCAATCCCCCTGTTAATGAAAGCCAACACCATACGCCTTCTTAACAACCCGATCAACCTGGGTGGCAATTTTGAGGGATCTAAGTTCGTGGACCCCAAGATCCCTCTGTTCCTCCATACTTCCAAGAATCCTGCCTTTAACCCTGTATTCAGCATTCAAATTCGACCTTCCAAAATGAATCACTTCACATTTATTTAGGTTGAACTCCATCTGCCACTTCTCAGCCCAGCTCTGCATCCTGTCAATGTCCTGTTGTAACCTGCAACAGCCCTCGACACTATCTATAACTCCACCAACCTTCGTGTCATCAGCAAGCTTACTAACCCACCCTTCCACTTCCTCATCCAAGGTATTTCTAAAAGCCACAAAGAGCAGAGGCCCCAGAACAGATCCCTGCAGGACACCACTGGTCACTGACCTCCAGGCAGAATACTTTCCATCCACTACCACTTGCTGCCTTCTTTCAGCCAGCTAATTCTGTATCCAGACAGCCAGATTTCCCTGTATCCCATGCCCCCTAACTCTCTGAATGAGCCTATCATGGGGAACCTTATCAAATGCCTTACTGAAATCCATATACACCATATCCACTGCCCGACCTTCATCAATGTGTCTCGTTACATCCTCAAAGAATTCAATGAGGCTTGTGAGGCACGACCTGCCCCTCACAAAGCCATGCTGACTATCATTAATCAAACTATGTTTTTCTAAATAATCATAAATCCTCAGGGGGATTCTCCCTTCTGGGAACAAAGTCCCCACTCCGGCAGGAGAACCAGGGCCAACCACTCCGACGTCAACAGCCTCTGATCTCCGCACTTCCCAGGGCTAGGTGGATGTCGGAGGGGTTGGCGCTGCTCCAGCGGGTGCCAAAGGGACTGCGCGCGTTTGCGCATGCGTCAATGGGCCGCCGTGATCTCGTGCATGTTTCGGCGCATGCGCGGAGCGTTCTCTTCTCCGCGTCGGCCATGGCGGAGACCTACAGAGGCTGGCACGGAAGGAAGGGGTGCCCCCATGGCACAGGCCTGCCCGCAGATCAGTGGGCCCTGATCACGGGCTAGGGCACCGTGGGGGCTCCCTCCCCCCCGGGATCAGATCCCCCTGAGGACCAGCAGCACGGCAGCACAGTGGGTAGCACTGTGGCTTCACAGCTCCAGGGTCCCAGGTTCGATTCCCGACTTGGGTCACTGCCTGTGCGGAGTCTGCACATCCTCCCCGTGTGTGCGTGGGTTTCCTCCGGGTGCTCCGGTTTCCTCCCACAGTCCAAAGATGTGCGGGTTAGGTGGATTGGCCATGCTAAATTGCCCGTAGTGTCCTAAAAAGGGTTAGGAGGGGTTATTGGGTTACGGGGATAGGGTGGAAGTGAGGGTTTAAGTGGGTCGGTGCAGACTCGATGGGCCGAATGGCCTCCTTCTGCACTGCATGTTCTATGACCACCCCAGCCGATGTACCTGCCGTGTGGGACCATACGTAGCCCCCGCCGGCGGGACTGGCCATAACCGGACAGCTGCTCGGCCCACTGGGGCCGGAGAATTGCCGGAGGGGCAGCTGCCAACGAGCTCCGACCGGCGGGGCGTGAATCTATCCCCCGCCTGAAAATCGGTGCCAGAGAATACGGCAGCCGGCGATCGGGTACGGCAGCCGGCGACAGGGCGGGATTCGCCCCCCCCCCCGGGAATTCTCCGACCCGGCGGGGAGGGGTTGGAGAATCCCGCCCCCCTATCTTTCAGAATCCTTTCCAATATTTTACTCACCACAGATGGAAGACTGATGGGTCTGTAATTCCCAGGGATTTCCCTATTCCCTTTGTAGAATAGGGGAACAACATTGGCCTCCCTACCTCCACCCGGTACTGGCATGCTGATATTGGGGTTCCTCCTGACCCCATCACTGATAAAGTCAGGGAAGTCGTTCCTGCTCCGAATGGCTGACCCACACGCTCACTCCGCTGGACGTAGCTGGAGGCGGTCCTGCCTCAGGGGGCCGCTGCCCCATTGAGTCTGCACCAGCCCTTGGAAAGAGCACCCTGCTTAACCCCACATCTCCACCCTATCCCCATAACCCCACCTAACCTTTTTGGACACTAAGGGGCAATTTAGCATGGCCAATCCACCGAACCGGCACATCGTTGGACTGTGGGAGGAAACCGGAGCACCCGGGGGAAACCCACGCACACACGGGGAGGATGTGCAGACTCCGCACAGACAGTGACCCAAGCCGGGAATCGAACCTGCCTGCAACAGTAGTAGACTCGCCAACACTAAGGGCATTCAAATGGTCATTGGATAGGCATTATGGACGATAAGGGAATAGTGTAGATGGGCTTTAAAGGGGTTTCACAGGTCGGCGCAACATTGAGGGCTGAAGGGCCTGTACTGCGCTGTAATGTTCTGTGTTCTATGTTCTATGAACCTGGGACCCTGGGGCTGTGAGGCAGCTGTCCTAGCCACCGTACCACGTGCTGCCTCTGGTGCCACCAGAGCATTTTCCTGGGGCCTCTGAGAGATTAGTCCAGTGACATAACCACAACATCACCATTTCCCTATCAGATCTGTGATTAACGCAAGTGGCAATTTGTTGTTGCGAGCTTCACTCCCTGAGACCTCGACCACCTGAACTCGCACAGTCCACAACAGTTTACAGAATTGTAACAGAATGCACAAGTGGTAATTCATTGCGCAGTCTTTGCCAGTCATGGACTGTAGTATAAGGGTCTGGCACATCCAGGGTTAATGTCGGCCTTGGCACAGTACCGCCCACTCAGTGATGTAAGAAGGCATTTGACCCGGACTCAGGGTCAGTGTGGTGTTGAGCAGGGCTGTGTCGGGGCATAAACATGGAGATAGACCCTAGTTTGTACCCTGGACTGGACATGCGGAGCTGCTTTGGGGCGTTAATAATGTCTTACAGTTAACCACACAGAAAACTATGGCGATGTCTTTCAGACATACTGTACCAACACCCTCCCAACATAAACCGCTCTCCTGTAGCACAGACCAATCATTGCTGGTGATAAATATTTTCTTCACCATTTATTGCCCATCCCTAATTGCCCTGGAGGGGCAGTTATGGGTCAACCACACTGGAGTCACATGTAGGCCAGACCAGGTAAGGACGGCAGATTTCCCCTTCCCTAAAGGACATTAGTGACCCAGATGGGTTTTTACAACAATCGACAATGGTTTCATGGTCATCGTGAGACTTTTAATTCCAGATTTTTATTGGATTCAAATTTCACCGTCAGCAGTGGTGGGATTTGAACCTGGGCCCCTGGAGCATTACTCTGGGTCTCTGGATTATTAGTCCAGTGATAATACCACTACACCACTGCCTCCCCTTCCCGAGCAGTCCTTGCTGTGTGAGCCAGTTACCTCCTCCTGTGTGGCCTGTGATGAAAACACCTTGTCCAGTTCAAAGGTCCTCATTCTGCCTTTACACTTCATCCTGACCCTGCAGTCCACACTCGGGTCAGCGCTGACCCCCTCCAGGCAGCCTCCCTCGGTCTGGTCACACTCCGTAACCGGCTTCACTCTGCACAACACTCGGATATTACCTGGGGACAAGGTGAGAACACAAAGGGGAAAAGAATGAAAACGAAATTGTGTGAAAACAACCAGAGAAAATCAAATAGCAAACACATCGAGGCAGGTAGGCGCCGTTCAATCATGGCTGATATTTTCTCATCCCCATTCTCCTGCCTTCTCCCCATAACCCCTGATCCCCTTATTAATCAAGAACCTATCTATCTCTGTCTTAAAGACACTCAGTGAATTGGCCTCCACAGCCTTCTGCGGCAAAGAGTTCCACAGATTCACCACCCTCTGGCTGAAGAAATTCCTCCTCATCTCTGTTTTAAAGGATTGTCCCTTTAGTCTGAGGCTGTGTCCTCTGGTTCTAGTTTTTCCTACAAGTGGAAACATCCTCTCCACGTCCACTCTATCCAGGCCTCGCAGTATCCTGTAAGTTTCAATAAGATCCCCCCTCATCCTTCTAAACTCCAACGAGTACAGACCCAGAGTCCTCAAACGTTCCTCGTACGACAAGTTCTTCATTCCAGGGATCATTCTTGTGAACCTCCTCTGGACCCTTTCCAAGGCCAGCACATCCTTCCTTAGATACGGGGCCCAAAACTGAAAATGAAATGAAATGAAAATCGCTTATTGTCACGAGTAGGCTTCAATGAAGTTACTGTGAAAAGCCCCTAGTCGCCACATTCCGGCGCCTGTCTGGGGAGGCTGGTACGGGAATCGAACCGTGCTGCTGGCCTGCTTGGTATGCTTTAAAAGCCAGCGATTTAGCCCAGTGTGCTAAACCAGCTCCAAATGGGGTCTGACCAGAGCCTTATACAGCCTCAGAAGTACATCCCTGGTCTTGTATTCGAGCCCTCTCGACATGAATGCTAACATTTCATTTACCTTCTTTTTAAAAAATAAATTTAGAGTGCCCAATTCATTTTTTCCAATTGAGGGGCAATTTAGCGTGGCCAATCCACCCACCCTGCACATCTTTGGGTTGTGGGGGTGAGACCCACGCAGACACGGGGAGAATGTGCAAACTCCACACGGGCAGTGACCCAGGGCCGGGATTCGGACCCGGGTCCTCAGCGCCGCAGGCAACAATGCTAACCACTGTGCCACCGTGCTGCCCTACATTTGCCTTCTTAACTGCTGACTGAACCTGCACATTAACCTTAAGAGAATCTTGAACAAGGACTCCCAAGTCCCTTTGTGCTTCTGATTTCCTCAGCATTTCCCCATTTAGAAAATAGTCTATGCCTAAATTCCTCCTTCCAACGTGAATAACCTCACACTTTTCCACATTGTATTTCATTTACCACTTCACTGCCCGCTCTCCTAGCTTGTCCAAATCCTTCTGCAGCCCCCCTGCTTCCTCAATACTACCTGTCCCTCTACAGATCTTTGTATCATCTGCAAACTTAGCAACAGTGCCTTGACCATCTCCAACAAGGGAGAATCTAACCATCACCTCTTGACATTCAACCACCTTCCCACCATTGAATCCCCCACTATCAACATCCGTATCTGGCCTCCAGCGAACCAGCCAATCATTCATGTGATTTTCTGGTCTCTCTGTGCTGGAGTTCCACCAGCTGGCGGTTTCACTTTACCCACTGGGTTCAGGAAAGCACTGCCTAGTAGTGGCGGTTGTCGAGGAAGAAGCTAAAGTGAGTTGGTTCAATGTTAGGGACTGCCTGGTCGTGGCAGTTCTCTGTCAGTCGGCAGAAAGGAGGTGTTTATTACTATAGTTAGATGCTAAACTAGATAGTAACTCATCAGAAGCTGTGTGTGAGAGGCTGGTTCTTCCTTCACGTGAGTAGAAAGAGGCCCATGAAGAGACAGCGGGCTATGTCAGAGTGGGACATAGTCGGAGTGTGGAGTTGGGATTTCGGTGAATGGGGCGAAATTGGTATTTCATCTGATCCCGTTTTATCACTGGATCAAGGGACGGAGGTAAAGAAAAAGAGGGCGAGGTAACAATTGTAGCTAGAGAAGCAATTACAGCTGTGGAGGTATAATAGGTGAGAAGGATCATCAATTAAGACCAGATGGATAGAGCTGAGAAACAATAAAGGGGCAGTCACAATATTTGGGGTGCACTATTTGGGTAGCACGGTAGCATTGTGGTTAGCACAATTGCTTCACAGCTCCAGGGTCCCAGGTTCAATTCCGGCTTGGGTCACTGTCTGTGCGGAGTCTGCACATCCACCCCGTGTGTGCGTGGGTTTCCTCCGATACTCCGGTTTCCTCCCACAGCCCAAAGATGTGCAGGTTAGGTGGATTGGCCATGATAAATTGCCCTTAGTGTCCAAAATTGCCCTTAGTGTTGGGTGGGGTTACTGGGTTATGGGGATAGGGTGGGGGTGTGGGCTTGGGTAGGGTGCTCTTTCCAAGAGCCGGTGCAGACTCGATGGGCCGAATGGCCTCCTTCTGCACTGTAAATTCTATGATAATCTATGATAGACCCCCCCAAACAGTCAGAGGGAGGGAGAGAGAAGAGCAAATATGTCGGGTAAATCCCAGAGAAGAGTAGTCACAGTCGGGGAGGAGGAGGAGGAGGCGGAGGAGGAGGTAACTACTGCAATATTAACTGGAATAGCTTCAGTGTGAAAGGAACCAAGAACTCTGAAGGAGCAATCAGGAGAAGGTCTTTGGCCGGTGTGTGTAACAAGTCCAACAAGAGAGGGTGCGGTTCTGGATGAAGTGAAGCTGAACAGGTGGAAGGAGAGACAGTGAGAGAGCATTTTGATGATAATGATTTGTGGAAGAGGACAAAGATAAAACTGAAGATAAAGCTCTAAACCGTGGCAAGGAGAGTTTTATTAAGCCGGGGAACGATTTGGAGAATGAGGACCGGAAACAGGTGCTTTTATTATTACTATTATTATTGAAGGTAATCGTGAGAGCAGCGGGAAATATTTAAACGGGGGGGTTCAGAGTAAACATGTTCTTGTTGTAGTATGACTAGGGGTATTACGGTTCCTGGGAGGGAGAGCTGCCATTGGTGCAGAGGGCTCGCTGCCCATTGGCCCAAGTATCGTGTTCTCTGTATGTTCATTGGTCGAGAGGAAGGTAGCTCCGCCTACGAGGCGGGGTATAAGAACCCGTGTTCCCCAGCAGCCAGGCCATTTCTGTACTCCTGCTGCCGGGCTCACTTCTTGCCGATTAAAGCCTTTCGACTCGGACTTCACCTACGTTTCGTGTCCATTGATGGAGCATCAGTTCTCACAAAGGAAAAGGGTGAAACGGCCAGATGGAGCGCCTTCTGGATAGCGAGGAGCTTGCAGGGTAAGGCAAGTCAGAAAAGGAAAGCTTATGCCAGACACCGAGAACTCAATACTACAGAAAGCCAAGGGACATGTAGAGAGGGGGGGGGGGGGGGGGGGGGGGAATTAAAAAGGAAATTAGTAAAGCAAAGCTAGGACATGAAGGAATATTGACAAAGAAAAATCAACGAGAACCCAAAGATTTTTATTAATACATTGAGACAAAGAGGGTAGCCAAGGAGAGAGGACGGGCCCATAAAAGACCAAAAATGGTGAGGAGGTGGAGGATGTGGGTCTTTCTGATACCTTGCATCTGTCCTCATAAAAGACTGGGATTAATGCAGCGTTGTAGTAAAGGTGGAGGAATGAGAAATATTGGACGTGATGAGAGAGGAATTATCAGAGGATTAGCATCTTTGAGAGCAATTCACTGTTAACAGAAGCCAGGGAGGAAAGTGTAGATTCTCTGACCCATCATTTTCCAGTCCTTTCTGGATGCATGTGGGGTGCGGGAGGATTGGGGGTCTGTTGTACCGTTGATTAAAAAGAGAATGAGGGATAGTTACTTGTCAGTCTAACCTCGGGAGTGGGAAAAGTGTTGGTTTCAGTCCTGTTTTTATAAATGTTTTTTATTCAGTTTTCATGTTTTATATTGAACAATTACAAATTGTTAGAGAGAGAGAAAAAAAAAGAACACACAAAAATTAACATATATATTTACAGGTAAGCATCTTCGTAATAATAACTGTGGCCTTCCCCCTTTAGCCGGCATATATATCGTTCTGTGGAAGCCTTCGTCCGACCCTCGGATGGCGAATTTGATTTTCTCCATTTGGAGAGATTCCGAGAGGTCGGACAGCCAGTCCGCAGCTCTGGGCGGTGCTGCTGACCGCCAGCCAAACAGGATTCTACGGCGGGCGATCAGGGAGGCAAAGGCAAGGGCGTCTGCCCTCCTCCCCCATGAATAGATCTGGCTGTTCTGAAACCCGAAAGACCGCCACTATCGGGCATGGCTCCACCCTCACTCCCACCACTTTGGACATAACCTCGAAGAAGGCTGTCCAGTACTCCACACGTCTGGGGCAAGACCAGAACATGTGGGCGTGGTTGGCCGGGCCTCTTTGCACCGTTCACATCTGTCCTCCACCTCCGGGAAGAACCTACTCATACGGTTTCTCGTTAAGTGGGCTCTATGTAACCACTTTTAGTTTGCGTCAGGCTGAGCCTTGCGCACGTGGAGGTGGAGTTGACCATAGCAGTGCTTCGCTCCAGAGTCCCCACCCTATCTCCACCCCCCAGGTCGTCCTCCCATTTCCTTCTTGTTGCGTCCAGTGCGGGTGTCGTCCCTATCTACCAGTCGGTCATACATGTCACTACAGTTCCCTTTCTCTAGGATACTTGCGTCCAGTAGGTCTTCACGTAGTGTCTGTCGTGGGCGGTTGTGGGTACGTCCTTGTCTCCTTTTCGTAGGAAGTTTTTGAGCTGCAGGTACCGTAGCTCGTTACCCCAGCTAGCTGAAATTTCTCTGTCAGTTCGTCCAGTGTGTTGCGATCCTGTCGTCCGTGTATAGGTCCCTGGACTGTCAGTGCCCCCCCCGTCCTGCCTCCACCTTTTGAAGGTGGCGTCAGTCAGTGCTGGTGTGAACCTATGGTTGTGCAGATGGGAGCCTTGTCCGACATTTTGGTCAGGCCAAATTGCTGCCGCAGTTGGTTCCAGGATTGGAGGGTGGCTGTCACCACTGGGCTGCTGGAGTGTTTTTTGGGTGGGGATGGGAGTGCTGCCCGTGGCGCGGGGCCCGGAGGGAGGTCCACTTGCAGGAGGCCTCCTCTGCACGCTACCCCTCGGCCTTCCTGGCTCCTGGATCCATCCCCTTTACCTGCTCGGCTGTTGCCGCCTAGTGGTAGAATTGTAGATTCGGGAGGGCTAGCCCCCCACTGGAGTTGTTTTCTGTAGGACCTTCTTTGGGATCC
>NC_052150.1:229804571-229826994 GCF_902713615.1 Scyliorhinus canicula | reverse complement strand
GAGGGGCTGAATGGGCCTCCTCCTGTTCCTGTGTAACAGACTCGAGGGGCTGAATGGGCCTTCTCCTGTTCCTGTGGAACAGGCCTGAGGTGCTGAATGGCCTCCTCCTGTTCCTGTGGAACAGACCTGAGGGGCTGAATGGCCTCCTCCTGTTCCTGTGTAACAGGCTGGAGGGGCTGGATGGCCTCCTCCTGTTCCTGTGGAACAGGCCTGAAGGGCTGAATGGCCTCCTCCTGTTCCTGTGTAACAGGCCCGAGTGCTGAATGGCCTCCTCCTGTTCCTGTGTAACAGGCCCGAGTGCTGAATGGGTCTCCTCCTGTTCCTGTGTAACAGACTCGAGGGGCTGAATGGCCTCCTCCTGTTCCTGTGTAACAGGCCCGAGGGGCTGAATGGGCCTCCTCCTGTTCCTGTGTCACAGACTCGAGGGGCTGAATGGGCCTCCTCCTGTTCCTATGTAACAGGCTCGAGGGGCTGAATGGGCCTCCTCCTGTTCCTGTGTAACAGACTCGAGGGGCTGAATGGGCCTCCTCCTGTTCCTGTGTAACAGACTCGAGGGGCTGAATGGGCCTCCTCCTGTTCCTGTGTAACAGACTCGAGGGGCTGAATGGGCCTCCTCCTGTTCCTGTGTAACAGACTCGAGGGGCTGAATGGGCCTCCTCCTGTTCCTGTGTCACAGACTCGAGGGGCTGAATGGGCCTCCTCCTGTTCCTGTGTCACAGACTCGAGGGGCTGAGGCTGAATGGGCCTCCTTCTGTTCCTGTGTCACAGACTCGAGGGGCTGAATGGGCCTCCTCCTGTTCCTGTGTAACAGACTCGAGGGGCTGAATGGGCCTCCTCCTGTTCCTGTGTCACAGACTCGAAGGGCTGAATGGGCCTCCTCCTGTTCCTGTGTCACAGACTCGAGGGGCTGAATGGGCCTCCTTCTGTTCCTGTGTCACAGACTCGAGGGGCTGAATGGGCCTCCTCCTGTTCCTGTGTAACAGACTCGAGGGGCTGAATGGGCCTCCTCCTGTTCCTGTGTAACAGACTCGAGGGGCTGAATGGGCCTCCTCCTGTTCCTGTGTAACAGACTCGAGGGGCTGAATGGCCTCCTCCTGTTCCTGTGTAACAGACTCGAGGGGCTGAATGGGCCTCCTCCTGTTCCTGTGTAACAGACTCGAGGGGCTGAATGGGCCTCCTCCTGTTCCTGTGTAACAGACTCGAGGGGCTGAATGGGCCTCCTCCTGTTCCTGTGTAACAGACTCGAGGGGCTGAATGGGCCTGTTCCTGTTCCTGTGTATCAGGCTGGAGAGGCTGAATGGCCTCCTCCTGTTCCTGATTCCTGCTCCAAACTTTAACTTGTGCCCCCTTGGGATTCGAATGGAAAATTCCAGAACATTAAAAGCCAGAGTTTTGACAAGTGACTGTGGACGGCAGGGTAGCACAATGGTTAGCACAGTTGCTTCACACACCAGGGTCGCAGGTTGGATTCCCGGCTTGGGTGACTGTCTGTGCGGAGTCTGCACGTTCTCCCCGTGTCTGCGTGGGTTTCCTCCGGGTGCTCCGGTTTCCTCCCACAAGTCCCGAAAGACGTGCTGTTAGGTGAATTGGACATTCTGAATTCTCCCTCTGTGTACCCGAACAGGCGCCGGAGTGTGGCAACTAGGGGCTTTTCACAGTGACTCTATTGGAATGTTAATGTAAGCCTACTTGTGACAATAATAAAGATTATTATTATTATCCTTGTTCACCCTGTTTACAGA
Organism: Scyliorhinus canicula; assembly: GCF_902713615.1. Taxonomy (NCBI): domain Eukaryota; kingdom Metazoa; phylum Chordata; class Chondrichthyes; order Carcharhiniformes; family Scyliorhinidae; genus Scyliorhinus; species Scyliorhinus canicula. The sequence continues at coordinate 229,825,252 of NC_052150.1, read as the reverse complement.
TCCAATCAGCGATAACTGAGGTCTCCGAGTCAAACAGACACCTGATGGAAAAATATGAGAGGGAAATGTTGCTGAGGAAAAAATACCATGACCAGCTGGTGGAGCTCCGAGGTGGGGCAGGGCAATGTTAGCCCATTGGGTAAAGTGACACCACCACCTGGTGGAGCTCCGAGGTGGGGCAGGGCAATGTTAGCCCATTGGGTGAAGTGACAGCACCACCTGGTGGAGCTTCGAGGTGGGGCAGGACAATGTTAGCCCATTGGGTAAAGTGACACCACCACCTGGTGGAGCTCCGAGGTGGGGCAGGGCAATGTTAGCCCATTGGGTGAAGTGACAGCACCACCTGGTGGAGCTCCGAGGTGGGGAGGGCAATCTTAGCCCATTGGGTGAAGTGACAGCACCACCTGGTGGAGCTCCGAGGTGGGGCAGGGCAATGTTAGCCCATTGGGTAAAGTGACAGCACCACCTGGTGGAGCTCCGAGATGGGGCAGGGCAATGTTAGCCCATTGGGTAAAGTGACAGCACCACCTGGTGGAGCTCCGGGGTGGGGCAGGGCAATGTTAGCCCATTTGAATCATAGGAAGTTTGCGGCAGAGAAAGAGGCCACTCTGCCCATCGCGTCTGTGTCAGGTGAGAAACGAGCCCCCAGCCAAATCCCACTTCCCAGTATCTTGTCCATAGCCCTATAGGTGACGGCTCTTGAAGATTCCATATTCCTTCTGAACCACTTTATCAACCTCTCCTGCTCCCTTCAGAGATCTGTGCACATTCACCCCAAGGTCCCTCGCCTCCTCCACACCTCCCAGCATCCTCCCATTTGCCCTGTTTGGCCTCTGAAAATGCTTCACCTCACATTCCTCTGGGATGAATTCCAATAATCCCTCAGGACTGAAACCAGGGTAAAAATGCTAGGATCCCAAAGAAGGTCCTACAGAAAACAAAATCCAGGGGGGGCTAGCCCTCCCGAATCTACAATTCTACCACTGGGCGGCAACAGCCGAGCGAGTAAGGGGATGGATCCAGGAGCCAGAAGCCGAGTGGGTGCGTGCGGAGGAGGCCTCCTGCATGGGGACCTCCCTCCGGGCCCTCGCCACGGCAGCACTCCCATCCCCACCCAAAAAACACTCCAGCAGCCCAGTGGTGACAGCCACCCTCCAATCCTGGAACCAACTGCGGCAGCAATTTGGCCTGACCAAAATGTCGGACAAGGCTCCCATCTGCAACAACCATAGGTTCACACCAGCACTGACTGACGCCACCTTCAAAAGGTGGAGGCAGGACGGGGGGGCACTGACAGTCAGGGACCTATACACGGACGACAGGATCGCAACACTGGACGAACTGACAGAGAAATTTCAGCTAGCTGGGGGGAACGAGCTACGGTACCTGCAGCTCAAAAACTTCCTACGAAAGGAGACAAGGACGTACCCACAACCGCCACGACAGACACTACTGGAAGACCTACTGGACGCAAGTATCCTAGAGAAAGGGAACTGTAGTGACATGTATGACCGACTGGTAGATAGGGACGACACCGCACTGGACGCAACAAGAAGGAAATGGGAGGACGACCTGGGGGTGGAGATAGGGTGGGGACTCTGGAGCGAAGCACTGCATAGGGTCAACTCCACCTCCACGTGCGCAAGGCTCAGCCTGACGCAACTAAAAGTGGTACATAGAGCCCACTTAACGAGAAACCGTATGAGTAGGTTCTTCCCGGAGGTGGAGGACAGATGTGAACGGTGCCAAAGAGGCCCGGCCAACCACGCCCACATGTTCTGGTCTTGCCCCAGACTTGTGGAGTACTGGACAGCCTTCTTCGAGGCTATGTCCAAAGTGGTGGGGGTGAGGGTGGAGCCATGCCCGATAGTGGCGGTCTTCGGGGTTTCAGACCAGCCAGATCTATTCCTGGGGAGGAGGGCGGACGCCCTTGCCTTTGCCTCCCTGATCGCCCGCCGTAGAATCCTGTTTGGCCGGCGGTCAGCAGCACCGCCCAGAGCTGCAGACTGGCTGTCCGACCTCTCGGATTCTCTCCAAATGGAGAAAATCAAATTCGCCATCCGAGGGTCGGACGAAGGCTTCCACAGAACGATATATATGCCGGCTAAAGGGGGAAGGCCACAGTTATTATTACGAAGATGCTTACCTGTAAATATATATGTTAATTTTTGTGTGTTCTTTTTTTTTTCTCTCTCTCTAACAATTTGTAATTGTTCAATATAAAACATGAAAACTGAATAAAAAACATTTATAAAAAAAGGACTGAAACCAACACTTTTCCCACTCCCGAGGTTAGACTGACAAGTAACTATCCCTCATTCTCTTTTTAATCAACGGTACAACAGACCCCCAATCCTCCCGCACCCCACATGCATCCAGAAAGGACTGGAAAATGATGGGTCAGAGAATCTACACTGTCCTCCCTGGCCTCTGTTAACAGTGAACTGCTCTCAAAGATGCTAATCCTCTGAATAATTCCTCTCTCTCACGTCCAATATTTCTCATTCCTCCACCTTTACTACAACGCCTGCATTGTCCCCTCTTTTATGAGGACAGATGCAAGGTATCAGAAAGACCCACATCCTCCACCTCCTCACCATTTTTGGTCTTTTATGGGCCCTCCTCTCTCCTTGGCTACCCTCTTTGTCTCAATGTATTAATAAAAATCTTTGGGTTCTCGTTGATTTTCTTTGTCAATATTCCTTCATGTCCTAGCTTTGCTTTACTAATTTCCTTTTTAATTCCCCCCCCCCCCCCCCCCCCCCCCCCCCCCCCCCCCCCCCCCCCCCTCTCTACATGTCCCTTGGCTTTCTGTAGTATTGAGTTCTCGGTGTCTGGCATAAGCTTTCCTTTTCTGACTTGCCTTACCCTGCAAGCTCCTCGCTATCCAGAAGGCGCTCCATCTGGCCGTTTCACCCTTTTCCTTTGTGAGAACTGATGCTCCATCAATGGACATGAAACGTAGGTGAAGTCCGAGTCGAAAGGCTTTAATCGGCAAGAAGTGAGCCCGGCAGCAGGAGTACAGAAATGGCCTGGCTGCTGGGGAACACGGGTTCTTATACCCCGCCTCGTAGGCGGAGCTACCTTCCTCTCGACCAATGAACATACAGAGAACACAATACTTGGGCCAATGGGCAGCGAGCCCTCTGCACCAATGGCAGCTCACACTCCCAGGAACCGTAATACCCCTAGTCATACTACAACAAGAACATGTTTACTCTGAACCCCCCGTTTAAATATTTCCCGCTGCTCTCACGATTACCTTCAATAATAATAGTAATAATAAAAGCACCTGTTTCCGGTCCTCATTCTCCAAATCGTTCCCGGGATCTTTATCTTCAGTTTTATCTTTGTCCTCTTCCACAAATCATTATCATCAAAATGCTCTCCCACTGTATCTCCTTCCACCTGTTCAGCTTCACTTCATCCAGAACCGCACCCTCTCTTGTTGGACTTGTTACACACACCGGCCAAAGACCTTCTCCTGATTGCTCCTTCAGAGTTCTTGGTTCCTTTCGCTCTGAAGCTATTCCAGTTAATATTGCAGTAGTTACCTCCTCCTCCTCCTCCTCCGCCTCCTCCTCCTCCTCCGCCTCCACCTCCTCCGCCTCCCCGACTGTGACTACTCTTCTCTGGGATTTACCCGACATATTTGCTCTTCTCTCTCCCTCCCTCTGACTGTTTGGGGGGTCTATCATAGATTATCATAGAATTTACAGTGCAGAAGGAGGCCATTCGGCCCATCGAGTCTGCACCGGCTCTTGGAAAGAGCACCCTACCCAAGCCCACACCCCCACCCTATCCCCATAACCCAGTAACCCCACCCAACACTAAGGGCAATTTTGGACACTAAGGGCAATTTATCATGGCCAATCCACCTAACCTGCACATCTTTGGGCTGTGGGAGGAAACCGGAGTATCGGAGGAAACCCACGCACACACGGGGTGGATGTGCAGACTCCGCACAGACAGTGACCCAAGCCGGAATTGAACCTGGGACCCTGGAGCTGTGAAGCAATTGTGCTAACCACAATGCTACCGTGCTACCCAAATAGTGCACCCCAAATATTGTGACTGCCCCTTTATTGTTTCTCAGCTCTATCCATCTGGTCTTAATTGATGATCCTTCTCACCTATTATACCTCCACAGCTGTAATTGCTTCTCTAGCTACAATTGTTACCTCGCCCTCTTTTTCTTTACCTCCGTCCCTTGATCCACTGATAAAAACGGGATCAGATGAAATACCAATTTCGCCCCATTCACCGAAATCCCAACTCCACACTCCGACTATGTCCCACTCTGACATAGCCCGCTGTCTCTTCATGGGCCTCTTTCTACTCACGTGAAGGAAGAACCAGCCTCTCACACACAGCTTCTGATGAGTTACTATCTAGTTTAGCATCTAACTATAGTAATAAACACCTCCTTTCTGCCGACTGACAGAGAACTGCCACGACCAGGCAGTCCCTAACATTGAACCAACTCACTTTAGCTTCTTCCTCGACAACCGCCACTACTAGGCAGTGCTTTCCTGAACCCAGTGGGTAAAGTGAAACCGCCAGCTGGTGGAACTCCAGCACAGAGAGACCAGAAAATCACATGAATGATTGGCTGGTTCGCTGGAGGCCAGATACGGATGTTGATAGTGGGGGATTCAATGGTGGGAAGGTGGTTGAATGTCAAGAGGTGATGGTTAGATTCTCCCTTGTTGGAGATGGTCAAGGCACTGTTGCTAAGTTTGCAGATGATACAAAGATCTGTAGAGGGACAGGTAATATTGAGGAAGCAAGGGGGCTTCAGAGGACTTGGACAAGCTAGGAGAGCGGGCAGTGAAGTGGTAAATGAAATACAATGTGGAAAAGTGTGAGGTTATTCACTTTGGAAGGAGGAATTTAGGCATAGACTATTTTCTAAATGGGGAAATGCTGAGGAAATCAGAAGCACAAAGGGACTTGGGAGCCCTTGTTCAAGATTCTCTTAAGGTTAATGTGCAGGTTCAGTCAGCAGTTAAGAAGGCAAATGTAGGGCAGCACGGTGGCACAGTGGTTAGCATTGTTGCCTGCGGCGCTGAGGACCCGGGTTCGAATCCCGGCCCTGGGTCACTGTCCGTGTGGAGTTTGCACATTCTCCCCATGTCTGCGTGGGTCTCACCCCCACAACCCAAAGATGTGCAGGGTGGGTGGATTGGCCACACTAAATTGCCCCTTAATTGGAAAAAATGAATTGGGCACTCTAAATTTATTTTAAAAAAGGTAAATTAAATGTTAGCATTCATGTCGAGAGGGCTCGAATACAAGACCAGGGATGTACTTCTGAGGCTGTATAAGGCTCTGGTCAGATCCTCATTTGGAGCTGGTTTAGCACACTGGGCTAAATCGCTGGCTTTTAAAGCAGACCAGCAGGCCAGCAGCACGGTTCAATTCCCGTACCAGCCTCCCCGGACAGGCGCCGGAATGTGGCGACTAGGGGCTTTTCACAGTAACTTCATTGAAGCCTACTCGTGACAATAAGCGATTTTCATTTCATTTCATTTTCAGTTTTGGGCCCCGTATCTAAGGAAGGATGTGCTGGCCTTGGAAAGGGTCCAGAGGAGGTTCACAAGAATGATCCCTGGAATGAAGAACTTGTCGTATGAGGAACGGTTGAGGACTCTGGGTCTGTACTCGTTGGAGTTTAGAAGGATGAGAGGGGATCTTATTGAAACTTACAGGATACTGCGAGGCCTGGATAGAGTGGACGTGGGGAGGATATTTCCACTTGTCGGAAAAACTAGAAGCAGAGGCCACAATCTCAGACTGAAGGGACGATCCTTTAAATCAGAGATGAGGAGGAATTTCTTCAGCCAGAGGGTGGTGAATCTGTGGAACTCGGCCGCAGAAGGCTGTGGAGGCCAAATCACTGAGTGTCTTTAAGACAGAGATAGATCGGTTCTTGATTAATAAGGGGATCAGGGGTTACGGGGAGAAGGCAGGAGAACGGGGATGAGAAAATATCAGCCATGATTGAACGGCGCCTACCAGCCTCGATGTGTTTGCTATTTGATTTTCTCTGGTTGTTTTCACACAATTTCGTTTTCATTCTTTTCCCCTTCGTGTTCCCACCTTGTCCCCAGGTAATATCCGAGTGTTGTGCAGAGTGAAGCCGGTTACGGAGTGTGACCAGACCGAGGGAGGCTGCCTGGAGGGGGTCAGCGCTGACCCGAGTGTGGACTGCAGGGTCAGGATGAAGTGTAAAGGCAGAATGAGGACCTTTGAACTGGACAAGGTGTTTTCATCACAGGCCACACAGGAGGAGGTAACTGGCTCACACAGCAAGGCCTGCTCGGGAAGGGGAGGCAGCGGTGTAGTGGTATTATCACTGGACTAATAATCCAGAGACCCAGAGTAATGCTCCAGGGGCCCAGGTTCAAATCCCACCACTGCTGACGGTGAAATTTGAATCCAATAAAAATCTGGAATTAAAAGTCTCATGATGACCATGAAACCATCGTCGATTGTTGTAAAAACCCATCTGGGTCACTAATGTCCTTTAGGGAAGGGGAAATCTGCCGTCCTTACCTGGTCTGGCCTACATGTGGTTGACTCATAACTGCCCCTCCAGGGCAATTAGGGATGGGCAATAAATGGTGAAGAAAATATTTATCACCAGCAATGATTGGTCTGTGCTACAGGAGAGCGGTTTATGTTGGGAGGGTGTTGGTACAGAATGTCTGAAAGACAGCGCCATAGTTTTCTGTGTGGTTAACTGTAAGACATTATTAACGCCCCAAAGCAGCTCCGCATGTCCAGTCCAGGGTACAAACTAGGGTCTATCTCCATGTTTATGCCCCGACACAGCCCTTCTCAACACCACACTGACCCTGAGTCCGGGTCAAATGCCTTCTTACATCACTGAGTGGGCGGTACTGTGCCAAGGCCGACATTAACCCTGGATGTGCCAGACCCTTTGCCAGTCCATGACTGGCAAAGACTGCGCAATGAATTACCACTTGTGCATTCTGCTACAATTCTGTAAACTGTTGTGGACTGTGCGAGTTCAGGTGGTCGAGGTCTCAGGGAGTGAAGCTCGCAACAACAAATTGCCACTTGCGTTAATCACAGATCTGATAGGGAAATGGTGATGTTGTGGTTATGTCACTGGACTAATCTCTCAGAGGCCCCAGGCAAATGCTCTGGTGGCACCAGAGGCAGCACGGTGGTACAGTGGCTAGGACAGCTGCCTCACAGCCCCAGGGTCCCAGGTTCATAGAACATAGAACACAGAACATTACAGCGCAGTACAGGCCCTTCGGCCCTCGATGTTACGCCGACCTGTGAAACCCCTTTAAAGCCCATCTACACTATTCCCTTATCGTCCATAATGCCTATCCAATGACCATTTGAATGCCCTTAGTGTTGGCGAGTCCACTACTGTTGCAGGCAGGTTCGATTCCTGGCTGGGCCACTGTCTGCGTGGAGTCTGCACGTCCTCCCCGTGTGTGCGTGGGTTTCCCTCCGGGTGCTCCGGTTTCCTCCCACAGTCCAACGATGTGCAGGTTCAGTGGATTGGCCATGATAAATTGCCCCTTAGTGTCCAAAAAGGTTAGGTGGGGTTATGGGGATAGGGTGGAGATGTGGGGTTAAGCAGGGTGCTCTTTCCAAGGGCTGGTGCAGACTCAATGGGGCAGCGGCCCCCTGAGGCAGGACCGCCTCCAGCTACGTCCAGCGGAGTGAGCGTGTGGGTCAGCCATTCGGAGCAGGAACGACTTCCCTGACTTTATCAGTGATGGGGTCAGGAGGAACCCCAATATCAGCATGCCAGTACCGGGTAGAGGTAGGGAGACCAATGTTGTTCCCCTATTCTACAAAGGGAATAGGGAAATCCCTGGGAATTACAGACCCATCAGTCTTCCATCTGTGGTGAGTAAAATATTGGAAAGGATTCTGAGAGATAGGGGGGCGGGATTCTCCAACCCCTCCCCGCCGGGTCGGAGAATTCCCGGGGGGGGGGGGGGGGGGGGAATCCCGCCCTGTCGCCGGCTGCCGCACCCGATCGCCGGCTGCCGTATTCTCTGGCACCGCTTTTCAGGCAGGGGATAGATTCACGTCACGCCGGTCGGAGCTCGTTGGAAGCTGCCCCTCCGGCAATTCTCCGGCCCCAGTGGGCCGAGCAGCTGTCCGGTTATGGCCTGTCCCGCTGGCGTGGGCTACGTATGGTCCCACACGGCAGGTACATCGGCTGGGGTGGTCATAGAACATGCAGTGCAGAAGGAGGCCATTCGGCCCATCGACTCTGCACCGACCCACTTAAACCCTCACTTCCACCCTATCCCCGTTACCCAATAACCCCTCCTAACCCTTTTTAGGACACTAAGGGGCAATTTATCATGGCCAATCCACCTAACCTGCACATCTTTGGACTGTGGGAGGAAACCGGAGCACCCGGAGGAAACCCACGCACACACAGGGAGGACGTGCAGACTCCGCACAGACAGTGACCCAAGCCGGGAATCAAACCTGGGACCCTGGAGCTGTGAAGCCACAGTGCTACCCACTGTGCTGCCGTGCTGCTGGTCCTCAGGGGGATCTGATCCCGGGGGGGAGGGAGCCCCCACGGTGCCCTAGCCCGTGATCAGGGCCCACCGATCTGCGGGCAGGCCTGTGCCATGGGGGCACTCCTTCCTTCCCTGCCGGCCTCTGTAGGTCTCCGCCATGGCCGACGCGGAGAAGAGAACGCTCCGCGCATGCGCCGAAACATGCACGAGATCACGGCGGCCCATTGACGCATGCGCAAACGCGCGCAGTCCCTTTGGCACCCGCTGGAGCAGCGCCAACCCCTCCGACATCCACCTAGCCCTGGGAAGTGCGGAGATCAGAGGCTGTTGACGTCGGCGTGGTTGGCCCCGGTTCTCCTGCCGGAGTGGGGACTTCATCCCCAGAAGGGAGAATCCCCCTGAGGATTTATGATTATTTAGAAAAACATAGTTTGATTAAAGATAGTCAGCATGGCTTTGTGAGGGGCAGGTCATGCCTCACAAGCCTCATTGAATTCTTTGAGGATGTGACGAGACACATTGATGAAGGTCGGGCAGTGGATATGGTGTATATGGATTTCAGTAAGGCATTTGATAAGGTTCCCCATGGTAGGCTCATTCAGAGAGTTAGGGGGCATGGGATACAGGGAAATGTGGCTGTCTGGATACAGAATTGGCTGGCCGAAAGAAGACAGCAAGTGGTAGTGGATGGAAAGTATTCTGCCTGGAGGTCGGTGACCAGTGGTGTCCCGCAGGGATCTGTTCTGGGGCCTCTGCTCTTTGTGGTTTTTATAAATGGATGAGGAAGTGGAAGGGTGGGTTAGCAAGTTTGCCGATGACACGAAGGCTGGGGGAGTTGTAGATAGTGTCGAGGGCTGTTGCAGGTTACAACAGGACATTGACAGGATGCAGAGCTGGGCTGAGAAGTGGCAGATGGAGTTCAACCTGGATAAGTGTGAAGTGATTCATTTTGGAAGGTTGAATTTGAATGCTGAATACAGGGTTAAAGGCAGGATTCTTGGAAGTGTGGAGGAACAGAGGGATCTTGGGGTCCACGTACTTAGATCCCTCAAAGTTGCCACCCAGGTTGATAGGGTTGTTAAGAAGGCGTATGGTGTGTTGGCTTTCATTAACAGGGGGATTGAGTTTAAGAGCCGTGAGGTTTTGCTGCAGCTTTATAAAACTCTAGTTAGACCACACTTGGAATATTGTGTCCAGTTCTTGTCGCCTCATTATAGGAAGGATGTGGATGCTTTGGAGAGGGTGCAGAGGAGATTTACCAGGATGCTGCCTGGACTGGAGGGCATGTCTTATGAAGAAAGGTTGAGGGAGCTAGGGCTTTTCTCACTGGAGCGAAGAAGGCAGAGAGGTGACTTGATAGGGGTGTACAAGGTGATGAGAGGCATGGATAGAGTGGATAGCCAGAGACTTTTCCCCAGGGAAATGGCTGTCACAAGGGGACATAATTTTAAGGTGATTGGAGGAAGGTATGGGTGAGATGTCAGAGGTCGGTTCTTTACACAGAGAGTGGTGGGTGTGTGGAATGCACTGCCAGCAGAGGTGGTGGAGTCAGAGTCATTGGGGACATTTAAGCGACTCTTGGACAGGCACATGGACAGCAGCAAATTGAAGGGGTGTAGGTTAGGTTGATTTTAGATTAGGGTAAATGGTCAGCACAACATGGTGGGCTGAAGGGCCTGTACTGTGCTGTACTGTTCTATGTTCTATCTGACAAATCCTGCCCAAAACAGTACCACCTTCCTGTCCCGTATCCCAGCACAGTGTCACCAAAAGCATTGTGAACTGTTAGGAGGATCACGTAGAATTTCCAAAGGACGTTACCAAGTTGACGGAGTGGCCAGACAGGTGGCAGATGAAGTTCAAGAAATGTGAAGTGATTAATTTGGTTGGAAGAACATCGAGAGACAATTGAAAATAATGGATTCAATTCTTCAGGGGGTGGAGAAACAGAGGGAGCTGGGTGCGTATGTGCAGAGATCAATTTGGCAGGACGGGTAGAGATAATAATAATCTTTATTGTCACAAGTAGGCTTACATTAATACTGCAATGAAGTTACTGTGAAAAGCCCCTAGTCGCCACACTCTGTCATGTTATGCACATAATCTGGGTTTTGTATGTTTCGATTTGGATTTGTTTTAGAACATAGAACATAGAACAGTACAGCACAGAACAGGCCCTTCGGCCCTCGATGTTGTGCCGAGACATGATCACCCTACTCAAACCCACGTGTTCACCCTATACCTGTAACCCAACAACCCCACCCCCCTTAACCTTACTTTTAAGGACACTACGGGCAATTTATCATGGCCAATCCACCTAACCCGCACATTTTTGGACTGTGGGAGGAAACCGGAGCACCCGGAGGAAACCCACGCAGATACGGGGAGGACGTGCAGACTCCACACAGACAGTGACCCAGCCGGGAATCGAACCTGGGACCCTGGAGCTGTGAAGCATTTATGCTAACCACCATGCTACTGTGCTGCCCTAATTATTGTCACGTGCACCGACAATAATTTGTAATATTGTTGTGCAGAAAGTCCAGACATGAAAAAACATCGGGCATACATAAATACACAATGTAAATACATGGGGCGGAATTCTCCGCTCCCGGGAAAAATCGGGAGGGCCGTCATGAACTCGGCCGAGTTTCACGACGGCCTCGGAGGCCGCTCCCCGCCCCCTATTCTCCCCTCCCGGCGGGGCTAGGAGCGGCGCTGCGTAACTCTCAGCCGCTGGGGCGTCCCGCTGAGAATGACGCGGCCAGCGCGCCTAATGACGTCAGCCATGCATGCGCAGGTTGGCCGGCTCCAACCCGCGCATGCGTGGTTGACGTCATGACGCTGATGGCACGAACCCGCGCATGCGCGGTGGCCGTCTTTCCCCTCAGCCGCCCCGCAAGACGTGGCGGCTTGATCTTGCGGGGCGGCGGAGGGGAAATAGTGCGTCCGATTGAGACGCCGGACGGACGATCGGTGGGTACCGATCGCGGGCCTGTCCCCTCCCGAGCACAGTCATGGTGCTCATTCCCCACCAGGCCCCCTACAAGCCCCAAACCGGCTTCTCACTCCCGTTTCACGACGGCAGCGACCAGGTACGTTTGCCGCCTTCGTTAAACGGCCGTGAACAGCAGGCCACTCGGCCCATCCGGGCCGGAGAATCGGCGTTCGCCGTGAAAAACAGCGAGCGGCGATTCTTCCGAGCGGGTGTGGGGAGAATCGCGGGGGGTACGAGGGGGGCATGAATTTTGTCGGGGGGCCCTCCCGCGATTCTCCGCTCCCCACGCGGCGTGGGAGAATCGCCCATGGATTCCCAGGCAGCGGGTGAAGCATACAGAGTATTACTCAGGAGGGAAGATGGGTGAAGAGATCAGTTCAGTCCATAAGAGGGTCGTTTAGGAGTCTGGTGACAGTGGGGAAGAAGCTGTTTTTGAGTCTGTTTGTGCGTGTTCTCAGACTTCTGTATCTCCTTCCCAATGGAAGAAGTTGGAAGAGTGAGTAAGCCGGGTGGGAGGAGTCTTTGATTATGCTGCCCGCTTTCCCCCGGCAGCGGGAGGTGTAGACGGAGTCAATGGATGGGAGGCGGGTTCGTGTGATGGACTGGGCGGTGTTCACGACTCTCTGAAGTTCCTTGCGGTCCTGGGCCGAGCAGTTGCCATACCAGGCTGTGATGCAGCCCGATAGGATGCTTTCTATGGTGCATCTGTAAAAGTTGGTAAGGGTTAATGCGGACATGCCGAATTTCCTTAGTTTCCTGAGGAAGTATAGGCGCTGTTGTGCTTTCTTGGTGATAGCATCGATGTGGGTGGACCAGGACAGATTTTTGGAGATGTGCACCCCTAGGAATTTGAAACTGCTAACCATCTCCACCTCGGCCCCGTTGATGCTGACAGGGGTGTGTACAGTACTTTGCTTCCTGAAGTCAATGACCAGCTCTTTAGTTTTGCTGACATTGAGGGAGAGATTGTTGTCGTTACACCACTCCACTAGGTTCTCTATCTCCCTTCTTGATTTTCTGACTCATCGTTGTTCGAGATTCAACCCACTCCGGCCGTGTCGTCAGCAAACTTTGTAGATGGAGTTGGAGCCAAGTTTTGCCATGCAGTCGTGTGTGTACAGGGAGTAGAGTAGGGGGCTAAGTACGCAGCCTTGCGGGGCACCGGTATTGAGGACTATCGTGGAGGAGGTGTTGTTCATTCTTACTGATTGTGGGTCAGAAAGTCCAAAGGGAGGAGCCAAGCCCTAGGTTTTGGAGCTTTGATATGAGCTTGGCTGGGATTACGGTGTTAGGGGCTGTTTAGCTCACTGGGCTAATCGCTGGCTTTGAAAGCAGACCAAGGTAAGCCAGCAGCACGGTTCAATTCCAGCCTCCCCGAACAGGCGCCGGAATGTGGCGACTAGGGGCTTTTCACAGTAACTTCATTTGAAGCCTACTCGTGACAATAAGCCATTTTCATTTCATTGAAGGCGGAGCTGTAGTCAATAATTAGGTCTGGTGCAGGAGACCTTGTTGTCGAGATGTTTTAGGGATGAGTGTAGGGCCAGGGATATAGCATCTGTTGTGGACCGGTTATGGTGGTGGTATGCGAATTGCTGTGGATCAAGGCATTCTGGGAGTAGATGTGTCTCATGGCCAACCTCTCGAAGCACTTCATGATGATCGATGTCCAGGTCACTGGGCATGTTGCAGAGGTGATTGTTGATTGATGAGATCTCGAAGCTTGTGTGATTAAACATAAGCACCTTTATTGGGAGAACCATTTACATTTCCAAGTATGAACTTGCTGCAGCTTCCATGCTCTATGCTTCCAGAGCTCTGTCCTAGACTGTTCGCTGACCATGTGGCTACAGATGTCACACAGTGAACGGTGCCACTCTCCAATCCCACGAGACAGGAAAAGGGTTTCGCAATGTCCGTCCCTTTTTCCCTCGTGTAATAAAAGAGGGATTCAGGAGAGAGATGGGGCAAGACTGTGATAAGAATCAGACTTGTGGTTTCAATGTGAATCCAGAATCAAAGGTTCAATGGCGTATTCCTTCAGAGGCCAGATTCCTGAGAGTTGCCGGGTGATCTGTGTTTCCCAAAGTGAGGATGCCCTGCACGGGGGGGGGGGGGAGGCAGGTAGAGGAGAATTATCCTTTAAGGCACAGTTGCAATGTTTCTGATGGTTTGCAGGTTAGATGAGGGTCAGGTGATTGTAAAGCTGAGGGATAGTTTCTTTCTGTCAGATGGCAAATGGTAAATAGAGACAGACTCTGGTCTGCCGTCCTCTTTGTCTTCTGAGGTCAAACAGTGACTGCCTGGGCTCAGGGCCGCACAGTAATATCATGGGTCCTAGCAGCTTGGGTATGGGGGGGGGGGGGGGGGGGGGGGGGGCGATATCATGGTTCCTAGCAGCTTGGGTAGGGGGGGGGGGCGATATCATGGGTCCTAGCAGCTTGGGTAGGGAGGGGGGGGGGATATCATGGGTCCTAGCAGCTTGGGTATGGGGGGGGGGGGGCGATATCATGGTTCCTAGCAGCTTGGGTAGGGAGGGGGGGGGCGATATCATGGGTCCTAGCAGCTTGGGTATGGGGGGGGGGGCGATATCATGGGTCCTAGCAGCTTGGGTAGGGGGGGGGCGATATCATGGGTCCTAGCAGCTTGGGTAGGGGGGGGGGCGATATCATGGGTCCTAGCAGCTTGGGTATGGGGGGGGGGCGATATCATGGGTCCTAGCAGCTTGGGTAGGGGGGGGGCGATATCATGGGTCCTAGCAGCTTGGGTAGGGGGGGGGCGATATCATGGGTCCTAGCAGCTTGGGTAGTGGGGGGGGGGGGGGGATATCATGGTTCCTAGCAGCTTGGGTAGTGGGGGGGGGGGCGATATCATGGGTCCTAGCAGTATGGGTAGGGAGGGGGGGGGGCGATATCATGGGTCCTAGCAGCTTGGGTAGGGAGGGGGGGGGGCGATATCATGGGTCCTAGCAGCTTGGGTATGGGGGGGGGGGCGATATCATGGGTCCTAGCAGCTGGGGTATGGGGGGGGGGGCGATATCATGGGTCCTAGCAGCTTGGGTAGGGAGGGGGGGGGGCGATATCATGGGTCCTAGCAGCTTGGGTATGGGGGGGGGGGCGATATCATGGGTCCTAGCAGCTTGGGTAGGGAGGGGGGGGGGCGATATCATGGGTCCTAGCAGCTTGGGTAGGGGGGGGGGGTGATATCATGGGTCCTAGCAGCTTGGGTAGGGAGGGGGGGGGGATATCATGGGTCCTAGCAGCTTGGGTAGGGGGGGGTGATATCATGGGTCCTAGCAGCTTGGGTAGGGAGGGGGGGGGGGCGATATCATGGGTCCTAGCAGCTTGGGTAGGGAGGGGGGGGGGGGGCGATATCATGGGTCCTAGCAGCTTGGGTATGGGGGGGGGGGGCGATATCATGGGTCCTAGCAGCTTGGGTAGGGAGGGGGGGGGGCGATATCATGGGTCCTAGCAGCTTGGGTGGGGGGGGGGGGGGGGTGATATCATGGGTCCTAGCAGCTTGGGTAGGGAGGGGGGGGGGATATCATGGGTCCTAGCAGCTTGGGTAGGGGGGGTGATATCATGGGTCCTAGCAGCTTGGGTAGGGAGGGGGGGGGGGGCGATATCATGGGTCCTAGCAGCTCGGATAGGGAGGGGGGGGGGGCGATATCATGGGTCCTAGCAGCTTGGATAGGGGGGGGGGGCGATATCATGGGTCCTGCAGCTCGGATAGGGAGGGGGGGCGATATCATGGGTCCTAGCAGCTTGGGTAGGGGGGGGGGCAATATCATGGGTCCTAGCAGCTTGGGTAGGGAGGGGGGGCGATATCATGGGTCCTAGCAGCTTGGATAGGGAGGGGGGGGCGATATCATGGGTCCTAGCAGCTTGGGTAGGGAGGGGGGATCATGTGACATACCCCCCACCACTTCTCCTGGGTGTTGATCAAAGGACGGAATGCAGGTCTGCAATCTTGCGGAATCTTGTATTTCCACCTCCGGGACAGCATCAGAATCACAGAATAATACAGAGCAGGCGAGGCCCTTCAGCCCATCGAGTCTGCACCTGACCCGCCCACCTAATCCCTCTTGCCAGCACTTGGCCCATAGCCTTGATGTTAAGATGTGCCATGTGCTCATCCAGGTACGTTTTAAAGGATGTGAGGCATCCCGCCCCCTCCCAGGCAGCGCGTTCCAGGCCCTCACCCCGCCTCTCCCACCCTCCCAGGCCGTGCGTTCCAGACCCTCACCCCGCCTCTCCCACCCTCCCAGGCCGTGTGTTCCAGACCCTCACCCCGCCTCTCCCACCCTCCCAGGCCGTGTGTTCCAGACCCTCACCCAGCCTCTCCCACCCTCCCAGGCCGTGTGTTCCAGACCCTCACCACCCTCCCAGGCCGTGTGTTCCAGACCCTCACCCCGCCTCTCCTACCCTCCCAGGCCGTGTGTTCCAGACCCTCACCCCGCCTCTCCCACCCTCCCAGGCCGTGTGTTCCAGCCTCTCCCACCCTCCCAGGCCGTGTGTTCCAGCCTCTCTCACCCTCCCAGGCAGCGTGTTCCAGACCCTCACCCCGCCTCTCCCACCCTCCCCAGGCAGTACATTCCAGACCCTCACCCAGCCTCTCCCACCCTCCCCAGGCAGTACATTCCAGACCCTCACCCCGCCTCTACCACCCTCCCAGGCCGTGTGTTCCAGACCCTCACCCCGCCTCTCCCACCCTCCCAGGCCGTGTGTTCCAGACCCGCACCCCGCCTCTCCCACCCTCCCAGGCAGTGCATTCCAGATCGTCACCACCCTCTGGGCAAAAACATTGTTCCTCAAATCCTCCCTAAACCTCCCACCCCTCACTTTGAACTTGTGTCTCCTCCTAACTGACCCTTCAACTGAGGGGAACAGCTGCTCCCTATCTACCCTGTCCATGCCCCTCATAATCCTGTACACCTCAATCAGGTCACCCCTCAGTCTTCTCTGCTCCAGAGAAAATAACCCCAAGCCTATCCCACCTCTCCTCATAACTGAAATGTTCATCCCAGCAACATCCTGGTGAATCTCCTCTGCACCCCCTCCAGTACAATCACATCCTTCCTATAATGTGGCGACCAGAATTACACCCAGTACTCCAGCTGTGGCCTCACCAAAGTTCTACACAGCTCCAACATGGCCTCCCTGCTTTTGTAATCTAGGCCCTGATTGATAAAAGCTGGTGTCCCAAATACCTTCTCTGCCTCCCTATTAACCTGCCCTTCTGCCTTCAGAGATCTGTGGACAAACTCGCCAAGGTCCCTTTCTTCCTCGGAATTTCCCAGTATCACATCTTTCATAGTATACTTCCTTGTTAAATTACTCCTTCCAAAGTGTATCAGCTCCCACTTCTCAGGGTAAAATTCCATCTGCCACTTATCTGCCTATTTGACCATCCCGTCGATATCTCCCTGTAACGCAAGACACTCGACCTCACTGTCAACCACCCGGCCAATCTGTGTGTCATCCACAAACTTACTGATCCTATCCCCCACATAGTCATCGATGTCATTTATATAAATGATGAATATTAAGGGACCCAGCAGTGATCTCTGTGGTACCCCACTGGACACTGGCTTCCAGTCACTAAAGCAGCCGTCTATCATCACCCTCTGCCTCCTACAACTAAGCCAATTATGAATCCACCTGATCAAGTTACCCTGTATCCCATTTGCCTTCTTTATAAATCTCCATGTGGGACCTCGTCAAAGGCTTTGCTGAAATCCATGTAAACTACATCGACTACACTACCCTCATCTACACACCTGGTCACATCCTCAAAAAATTCAATGAAATTTGTTAGGCATAACCTCCCTCTGACAAGCCACGCTGACTATTCCTGATCAAACCTGTGCCTCTCCAAGTGGAGATGGATTCTCTCCTTTAGAATCTTTTCCAGTAGTTTCCCCACACACTGACGTGAGACTCACTGGCCTGTAGTCCCCTGGCTTATCTCTACAGCCTTTCTTAAACAGTGGGACCACATTAGCTGCTCTCCAGTCCTCTGGCACCTCCCAGTGGCCAGAGAGGAATTAAACATTTGGGTCAGAGCCCCGGCAATCTCCTCCCTCGCCTCCGCCAGCACCTGGGGCACAATTCATCCGGACCTGGAGACTTGCCTGCCAATACCTTGGATTAGATTGGATTGGATTGGATTTGTTTATTGTCACGTGTACCGAGGTACAGTGAAAAGTATTTTTCTGCGAGCAGCTCAACAGATCATTAAGTACATGGAAGAAAAGGGAATAAAAGAAAATACATAATAGGGCAACACAAGATATACAATGTAACTACATAAACACTGGCATCGGATGAAGCGTACAGGGTGTAGTGTTAATGAGGTCAGTCCATAAGAGGGTCGTTTAGGAGTCTGGTGACAGTGGGGAAGAAGCTGTTTCTGAGTCTGTTTGTGCGTGTTCTCAGACTTCTGAATCTCCTGCCCGATGGAAGAAGTTGGAAAAGTGAGTAAGCCGGGTGGGAGGGGTCTTTGATTATGCTGCCCGCTTTCCCCCGGCAGCGGGAGGTGTAGATGGAGTCAATGGATGGGAGGCAGGTTCGTGTGATGGACTGGGCTGTATTCACGACTCTCTGAAGTTCCTTGCGGTCCTGGGCCGAGCAGTTGCCATACCAGGCTGTGATGCAGCCCGATAGGATGCTCTCTATAGTGCATCTGTAAAAGTTGGTAAGGGTTAATGTGGACATGCCGAATTTCCTTAGTTTCCTGAGGAAGTATAGGTGCTGTTGTGCTTTCTTGGTGATAGCGTCGACGTGAGTGGACCAGGATAGATTTTTGGAGATGTGTACCCCTAGGAATTTGAAACTGCTAACCATCTCCACCTCGGCCCCGTTGATGCTGACAGAGGTGTGTACAGTACTTTGCTTCCTGAAGTCAACGACCAGCTCTTTAGTTTGGCTGGCATTGAGGGAGAGATTGTTGTCGTTACACCACTCCACTAGGTTCTCTATGGCCCCTCCTGTGTTCTGACTCGTCGTTATTCGAAATCCGGCCCACTATGGTCGTATCGTCAGCAAACTTGACGCTCCGTATGACTACTTGCTCAAGAACCTCACGGTCTCTCTCCCCGAGTTCCATACCCACATCCTCATTCTCTTGCGTGACGACAGATGTGAAATATTCATTCATCACCCAGCAACGTCCTCTGGCTCCATCCACAGATTTCCCCCTTGGCCCCTCATGGTCCCTATTGGTCCCTACTCTTCCTGCAGTGGTTGACGAAGGCAGCTCCCCGCCATCTTCTCAAAGGGGCAATTAGGGTTGGGCACTAAATGCTGGGCCTGGGCAGCATTGCCAACTATACGTGAAAGAATTTAATCAAATGCTTGTTCGTCGCAAACCAAAGGAATGTGTTCACGCCTCACACCCAGGCGCTTGGGGAGCCTATAGTTCCCCATTGCTGTTTCCATGGCAACACCTCAGCCAATCAGTATCTTTTAGATCAAAATCTGCAGTAGCAGCCAGCCAATCACATGGCGTATATTGTTGAAAAAGACATTTTGTTGAAGTTTTTCACCTTGTACTTCCCAGGACAATCGCGAGAATCCCAGTGTCAGGGGAAGCACAGTGCCGATTGGTTGACAAGTGGACTCTGATTGATAGAAGCGTTGCCATGGAGAACGCACCAGTTGACAGCCAAGCATTGTTTGAAAGTCCAGCAGGCGGCTTGATCCGGATTGATTTCCCCCTGACGTCGGTATTCTTGCAATTGACCTGATGTGTTCAAGGTGAAAAGCTTTGACAAAATGTTTTTTGCTGAAGCAATTCTCGAGCTTTCTATGGCCAACCAACAACTTGAATCACCTCACGGTTGGACAACCGGCCGGCCAATCACCTTGCGACTGGACAACCAGCCAGCCAATCACGTTGAGATTGGACAATGGTCTGTGGTGGGGGAGGGGGTCAGGGGTTCCGGTCCTTTGGAGGGGGAAGTGACGACGGGGGGGGGGAGGGGGGGGTCTGAAATGATCAGACTAGCAGGAGAATGGCGAATATTTCCACACCCTCCACCCACCCGCTGACTAATGCCCCCTGTGCTTTCCCCCCCCCCAGGTATTTGAAGAGATCGAGCCGCTCGTTACATCCTGCATCGACGGCTACAACATCTGCATTTTTGCCTACGGACAAACAGGATCTGGAAAGACGTACACCATGGAGGCAAGTGGCAGGGAGCTGGGGCGGAGGTGCGGAATGGGGTCACGCAGTCCGCAGTCCTGGGCGCCACATTACAGAGGAAGAGGGCGTCTCGGAGAGTGGGCAGGGGATGTAGCATTCTCTCCCACAGGCAGTAACTGCTTCATTTGAGAACTCAGACTGATGGATTTTTGCTCAACCCAGTTATTCAGGGATTGGGAACAGGTGGGCCTGGAGTCCGATCACAGATCAGCCAGGATCTCGTGGTAAGTTGTGGAACGGGTTCAAGGGGCTGAATGGCCTCCTCCTGTTCCTATGGCCCAGCCTTACATCATCCCGAATGGCCTCTCCTGCTCCACCTAATGCTGGCAAGTGCCCAGCCGCCATAACTCACTCCTAAACTCCACCTGTTCACCAACCCCCCCCGCAACAAAACAGGGCCGTGAGGGGAAAGGTCAGCTACCCCTGGATAAAGATAGGTTCGAGGGAGACAGTAGCATTGTGGTGTTGTCATGGGATTAGTAATCCAGAGGCCAAAGCTGATGCTCTGGGGACCATGAACCTATTGTCGATTGTTGTAAAAACCCATCTGGTACAGTAATGTCCTTTAGGGAAGGGGAAATCTGCCGTCCTTACCCAGGTCTGGCCTACATGTGACTCCAAACTCTTAACTTCCCATTGAAATGCTGTGGGAAGCCTTCGTGGAGATGGGCAAGGTATGCTGATGTTGCCATGACAACCGCTTGGCCTCAGGACCATCTGGGCCCATTATCAAAGCTGAGCTGTGTCACTGCACGAGCCTTCCCCCGCAGCACTTTGCAGAGAATTGTCCGGGAGTGTAAACCTCTCGGTTTCTTGTTCCCAGCTCAGCGGGGAGCAGAAAGAGGATCTAATGATAATAATAATCCTTATCAGTGTCACAAGTAGGCTCACATTAACATTACAATGAAGTTACTGTGAAAAGCCCCTAGTCACCCCATTCCGGC
>NC_052150.1:229766460-229804071 GCF_902713615.1 Scyliorhinus canicula | reverse complement strand
GTGGGGGGTGGGGGCTGGGCTGGGGCGGGTGTGGCGGGTGGTGGGGGGGGGCTGGTGGTGGGTGGGGGGTTGGGTGTGGGGGGTGGGGGGCTGGGTGTGGGGGTGGGGGGCTGGGTGTGGCGGGGGTGGGGGGCTGGGTGTGGGGGGGGGGGGCTGGGTGGGGGGTGGGGGGCTGGGCTGGGGGCTGGTGTGTGGCGGGTGGGGGGGCTGGTTGTGGTGGGTGGGGGGCTGGGTGTGGGGGGTGGGGGGCTGGGTGTGGCGGGTGGGGGGCTGGGTGTGGGGGGTGGGGGGCTGGGTGTGGGGGGTGGGGGGCTGGGCTGGGGGCTGGGTGTGGCGGGTGGGGGGCTGGTTGTGGTGGGTGAGGGGCTGGGTGTGGGGGGTGGGGGGCTGGGTGTGGTGGGTGGGGGGCTGGGTGTGGCGGGAGGGGGGCTGGGTGTGGGGGGTGGGGGCTGGGTGTGGGGGGTGGGGGCTGGGCTGGGGGCTGGGTGTGGCGGGTGGGGGGCTGGTTGTGGTGGGTGGGGGGCTGGGTGTGGGGGTGGGGGGCTGGGTGTGGGGGGTGGGGGGCTGGGCTGGGGGCTGGGTGTGGCGGGTGGGGGGCTGGTTGTGGTGGGTGGGGGTCTGGGTGTGGCGGGTGGGGGCTGGGTGTGGGGGGTGGGGGGGCTGGGTTTGACGGGTGGGGGGGGGCTGGGTGTGGCGGTTGGGGGGGCTGGGTGTGGCTGTTCGGGGGGCTGGGTGTGGAGGTTGGGTGGGGGGCTGGGAGTGGTGGTTGGGGGGGCTGGGTGTGGCGGTTGGGTGGGGGGGATGTTGGGTGGGGGGCTGGGTGGGGGGCTGGGTGTGGCGGTTGGGTGGGGGGGGATGTTGGGTGGGGGGCTGGGTGTGGCGGTGGGGTGGGGGGGATGTTGGGTGGGGGGCTTAATGGGGGCCTGGGTGTGGCGGTTGGGTGGGGGGGATGTTGGGTGGGGGGCTGGGTGTGGCGGTGGGGGGGATGTTGGGTGGGGGGCTGGGTGTGGCGGTTGGGTGGGGGGGATGTTGGGTGGGGGGCTGGGTGGGGGGCTGGGTGTGGCGGTTGGGTGGGGGGGATGTTGGGTGGGGGGCTTAATGGGGGCCTGGGTGTGGCGGTTGGGTGGGGGGGATGTTGGGTGGGGGGCTGGGTGTGGCGGTTGGGTGGGGGGGATGTTGGGTGGGGGGCTGGGTGTGGCGGTTGGGTGGGGGGCTGGGTGTGGCGGTGGGGGGGATGTTGGGTGGGGGGCTGGGTGTGGCGGTTGGGTGGGGGGGATGTTGGGTGGGGGGCTGGGTGTGGCGGGTGGGGGGCTGGGTGTGGTGGGTGGGGGGGGCTGGGTGTGGCGGTGGGGGGGGATGTTGGGTGGGGGGCTGGGTGTGGCAGGTGGGGGGCTAGGTGTGGCGGTGGGGGGGATGTTGGGTGGGGGTCTGGGTGTGGTGGGTGGGGGGGCTGGGTGTGGCGGGTGGGGGGCTGGGTGGGGGGCTGGGGATGTTGGGTGGGGGGCTGGGTGTGGCGGGTGGGGGGGTGTTGGGTGGGGGGCTGGGTGTGGCGGTTGGGTGTGGCGGGTGGGGGGCTGGGTGTGGCGGTGGGGGGGATGTTGGGTGGGGGGCTGGGTGGGGGGCTGGGTGTGGCGGTGGGGGGGATGTTGGGTGGGGGGCTGGGTGTGGCGGTGGGGGGGCCTGCAGTTTGCCCCTGAGCGAGCGGTTGGTTTATTGGGGAGCAGTGTACTGCGTTGACTGTCGGGAGGCCCTCTCCCGGGATTCCCTGGCAGTATTGTGCACTCGTTTCAGCCATTCAGCCCCTCCAGCCTATTCCAACATTCAATCGGATCATTGCTGAGGAATATCTGTATTTACCTCTCCTTCGCTCCATATTCTTCAATAACCTCGCACAAAAGCCCTCTGCCTCCATCTTCAAACCCACATTCAAACCCTTGCCAGCATTTTGGGGAGAGAACTCCACCTTTTCACTCCCCTCTCTGTGAAGAAATGTTTCCTGACATCCTTCCTGAACAGCACAGCTCCACATTTAAGGTACTGCCCCGTATAATAATAATGTTTGTTAGGGTCTCAAGTAGGTTTACATTAACACTGCAATGAGGTTACTGTGAAAATCCCCTAGTCGCCACACTCCGGCGCCTGTTCGGGCACACTGAGGGAGAATTCAGAATGTCCAAATGACCAAACAAGCACGTCTTTCGGGACTTGTGGGAGGAAACTGGAGCACCCGGAGGAAACCCACGCAGACACGGGGAGAACGTGCAGACTCCGCACAGTGACCCAAGCCGAGAATCGAACCTGGGACCCTGGCGTTGTGAAGCAACAGTGCTAACCACTGTGCTACCGCGCCGCCCTTGTTCTGGCTCCCCGCCTACCCAACGCTTGAGGAAACGCTTGGGCAGCACGGTAGCATTGTGGATAGCACAATCGCTTCACAGCTCCAGGGTCCCAGGTTCGATTCCCAGCTGGGTCACTGTCTGTGTGGAGTCTGCACGTCCTCCCCGTGTGTGCGTGGGTTTCCTCCGGGTGCTCCGGTTTCCTCCCACAGTCCAAAGATGTGCAGGTTAGGTGGATTGGCCATGCTAAATTGCCTTTTGTGTCCAAAATTGCCCTTAGTGTTGGGTGGGGTTACTGGGTTATGGGGATAGGGTGGAGGTGTTGACCTTGGGTAGGGTGCTCTTTCCAAGAGCCGGTGCAGACTCGATGGGCCGAATGGCCTCCTTCTGCACTGTAAATTCTATGAAACCGATTCATCCGATTTTTGATGTTGGCTTCTTTAAACCCTTTGATCCGATCACGCTGTAAACCCCTCACAATAAACTGATTCATCAAGGTGAACTTCTCCTTCAGTGGGACAGCACAGAGATAACGGGCTGAATGGCCTCTTTCTGTCCTGTGACCATGATTTTATGATTCAAGAGTTTTCAAGTCATGCTTCGCGGTCAAGGGAAGGGGGGCCAATAACAGCAGGAAATTCTGTGACGGTAAAGATAGGAATGACGGAAATAATGGGAGTTAAGATTGAGTACATTCCAGAAAGTAATGATTTGCAACCTGTACATCTGCGAAATGGGGCTACAGTATCTGGCAGATGGGGAATTTAAAATGTGTATTACATTTAAAAATTTGAACAGCCAGTCTTGGCAATGGCTCGCCTAAAACTAACATCCGTTATCCGGGAGAGAGTCAGTGTAGATTTGCAAAGTTTGGGATATGTTTCACAAACACAGTTGAGTACATTTAAGGTTCATAGAATTTACAGTGCAGAAGGAGGCCATTCGGCCCATCGAGTCTGCACCAGCTCTTGGAAAGAGCAACCTACCTAAGCCCACACCTCCACCCTATCCCTGTAACCCCACTAACCTCTTTAGACACTTGAAGGGGTAATTTATCATGGGCGATCCACCTAACCCGCATATCTTTGGACTGTGGGAGGAAACCGGAGCACCCGGAGGAAACCCACGCACACACGGGGAGAATGTGCAGACTCTGCGCACAAGCCGGGAATCGAACCTGGGAAACTGGAGCTGTGAGGCAATTGTGCTAGCCACTTTGCTACCGTGCTGCCCAAGGTTATGAGCTTGATGGACAGATCTATGAATGTTGTCTATCTGGACATTTCAGAAGACATGTGGGAAGGTTCTCTGTGAGGTCATGGCAGTAACCAAGATGCATACAGAATAGGAGGGGGCATTGGGAATTGAAAACTAGTTGGGAGGTGGTCTGATTGGCTGGATATATCGAGTGGCATTCTTCAGGCATCCGGTGACTCAACCAATCACCTTTGGACTTGCGTGAAGGAATGGAAAGTTGCACAGAATGATCCAGGAGGCTGAATGGCCACACTTTGGTTCTGCTTCTTTGAAAGAGCTTTCGAAGGAATGTCACACCCTGGCTGCATCACAGAATAGTTACAGCATAGAATGGGGCCATTCTGCCCCACACGTCTGTACTAGCCCTCTGAGGGAGCAATGCACCGAGAGTTTTCCCTCTTAATCCTGCGCGTCCTTCACAGTTAACAATCCAATTCCCTTTGGAAAGCCTCGATCTATCCTGTCCACACCCCTCCTGATGAGGTATCCCCTCTCGCCGAACAGGGACGTCCATTCACAAAGAACTGCACTGATTTGCTGTTGGCTCTGCAGTATAGCTGAGCAGGAAGCTCTCCCGCTCTTTGGCAGTATAGCTGAGCAGGAAGCTCTCCCGCTCTTTGGCAGCTTACATCAGGAGGATCAGGGGGGCCTCACGGTAGCATGGTGGTTAGCATCAATGCTTCACAGCTCCAGGGTCCCAGGTTCGATTCCCAGCTGGGTCACTGTCTGTGTGGAGTCTGCACGTCCTCCCCGTGTGTGCGTGGGTTTCCTCCGGGTGCTCCGGTTTCCTCCCACAGTCCAAAGATGTGCGGGTTAGGTGGATTGGCCATGCTAAATTGCCCGTAGTGTAAGGTTAATGGGGGGATTGTTGGGTTACGGGTATACGGGTTACGTGGGTTTAAGTGGGGTGATCATTGCTCGGCACAACATCGAGGGCCGAAGGGCCTGTTCTGTGCTGTACTGTTCTATGATCGGAAGGATTTGGCCACATTCTGAACACACATTCCGTGGTTATCAGGTCCTGAATCGGGACTGGTACCCAGAGGTTCCGGTGCAGACGGAGAGACACATTCACTGCCCCACATGACCCCTCATGCTTTTGAACATCTCTATCCCCTCTCCTCTCAGCCATCTCTTCCCCAAAGAGAACATTCCCAACTTCTCCAATCTATCTTCATAACTGATGTTCCTGATCCCGGGAACCGCTCTCGGGAATCTTTTCTGCTCCCTCTCCAGCGCCTGCACATTCCTCCTGTGCCCAGGACTGTGCACAATGCCCTAGCTGGGGGCAAATCTGTGACACAGAGGGGATTCCTCGCTCGTGTCCGTCACAAAGTCTGGTTCGTGATGGGGAGCAGCGAGACCAGCTGTGCGGGTTCAGTTATTCCAGAGACCAGGCACGCGCTCCTGAGTTTAGAGGAGCGAGGAGGGATCTGATGGAGGCGTTTAATACGATGAAGGGGTTTGATCGAAAGAGACTCTCCTGTACTCGGGGGAAGAGCTCAGAACAAGGGGGCAGAATCTTAAAATTGCAGCCAGACTGTTGAGGAAGTATTTCTGTGCACAAGGGAGAGCGGGAATCCGGAACTCTGCCCCCCCAAAAACATGGCGATGGGAGGGTGAATTCGAAACTGAGGTTGACAGGTTGTGAGGCAGGGATGACGGACGCAAGCCGGGTCGGGAGAGTTAAGATGCACACCGGCTACAATCTGATCGAATGACAAAACAGTCTCGAGGGACTGAACGTCTGCCTTTCTGCATCGCCCCAAACCCACCTGGGTCACTAATGTCCTTTCGGGAAGGGGAAATCTGCCGTCCTTACCCGGTCTGGCCTACATGTGACTCCTGACCCACAGCAATGTGGGTGACACTTAACCACCTTCTGAGAATGACTCCACTCTGTTACTCACTGTCACCCCTCTTCGCTGGGTGGCCTCTCGCTGTCTGTGTGCCCTGCGATAATCAGCGGAATATCGGCTATTAACCTGGATTCGGATTTGCCCATTCCTGTTGTTCTTCATCTGGGAGAGAGCGGGAGGGAGGGACTGACTGACCATAAACTATGTCCACAGATTGTTGATGCTTTTCCCATACTCTGACCTGCGATTAACATGGTGGCGGGGGCGTCTCGCGGAGCTGGGAGCCTCCGATGGGATGTCTTCCCGGTTGGAAGATTCAGCGTCAGGACAAGTATGTGAACTGTCAGCGGAGCTGCCTCTCTCTCTCTCTCTGCATGTTTTATTTGTCTCTCTCTCTCTCTCCGCCTGTATATTCTTGCCTGTCGGCAGCTTTACTCAGCAACCTGCAACATTAACACTTTAATAAATGGTTCTCAAGAATCTGGTTGTGTGATGGAGAGACAGAGCTGGTGCCCAGGGTGCCTGGGCATCGAGGGGGCAATGGAGGTATTACCACCCTGACACACAGTGAGCTGGAGCACGATCCCGGGAAGGCGAAATCCACGAGGGCTTTTACAATTACAAAAGAGCTGAGTTTTGTTTTAATGTATTTTCTCACGGGGTTTAGCATCACTGGCCGGTCCCTACGTCCCCCGGAGCTGATTGGCTGGCTCGGCTACCAGGGAGCGGAACGAGAGAAGGTGGCGCGATTAAATCTATTTTAAACGGTCCGTTCTGGCCAGGCATCCCCCCCCCCCCCCCCCGGGGGACGATTCCGCTATCGAACGGTACTCTGGGGGGTTTACGGGACCCCTAGTGGGGAGCACCCACCCAGGCCGCACTGAGCCAAGGAGCCAACCCCTGAGCACAGGCAGAGATTGTTGTTAAATGGCGCTCCGATATCTCGAGCCCCCCACCCCAACCCAGATAATGGATTCTGCCCCCACCCCGCCCACCCTCCCTTCTTCAGCGTGCAGCCCCGCTTGCGCGTTGAGGTTCTGTTCCTGTGTTGATAACTGAGACACCAGCTCAATGTTCATTTATACAGTTTAATGAATCTGGAATTATCACTTGGCGACACAGAACTGGAATATCGCTGAAAAGCGAGACATGTCGCTGAAGTTTTCTATCTTGCACCCATCAGGGCAAAGACAAGAATATCAAATTTCAAACAATCACAACGATTTGTACGGCAGGAGAAAAGGTTGCTGATCGGGCGGCACGCCAGCTGTGATTGGCCGAGGCATTGCCATGGAGACGGTAATGGGGGAACTATGGGCTGCCCAAGCTGCTGGGTAATTCAACAAAGGCGCGAGGCTGGAACCGATTCCTTTTGTTTGCAAATAATCATGCGGATGAACGGATGTCAGTTCGAGCGGGTGCCAATGAGCCTGTTACAAACGCGGCCTGAATATTGAGCAGGAAGCTGTTGCATTGTGGTTAAAATCTCCGCACAATGTCCCTGAAGATAGATGTCCTCTGTCTGCAGACTACAATCTGTCAGTGAGGGAGGGTCAGACCAGGTTCGGCGTCAGTACATCAAATACAGTTTTATTGGGAGGCACTTCACGCAGCCTGGCATCCAGATCAAGTCCAGGATTGGGGGGCAAGGAAAGGGAGGGGTATGGGTTTGGGGGAACCAGGGGCCAGAGAGGCAACCCTGGGATGGAGGGTCGAGGGAGCCCGCTGCTGGGAGGGGCCATGGCATTGGGCGGGGTGTGACGGGTGTGGGACGTGGGTAATTCCCAGGGGGGCAGAGCTCGAACCGTGGGGGTCTCCGGCTCACAGTCCGAACCCGATGAACTGGAAGAAGGTGGCGGGCGCTGACCCTGGGGGTGCTCGGCCGGTGCTGGGACCGAGGAGGTGGGGGGAGTGGGGTTCAATGACTGCTCCAAACCAGCGAGTGAGCGGGGGAGCAGAGATCCAGGGTTCCAGGCCTGGTCACTCCCTCCTCCCCCAGCACATCCCCTGCCCCGAGGTGCAAAGAGCAGTGTGCCCAAGTCACGGGCAAACGTCTCCTGATCCCGCCCGGGAACAGGCATCTTCTGGCATCTCAGGGCCTTGCTTGGAATTCGGGAAGGATCCACAGTCCAGGAATTTCCTTTGCTCCTCGGCTTTCCCGGGTCTTTCAGTACCTGCGGGAGCAAGATACAGACAACAACATCAATCAATGCACATACAACACGCTGCGCAAACGGGGGACAAAACCCTCCGGTCCCACAGACGTGATCCTCCGACGGTACAAACAGTGGGAGAAGCTGTCGACAGCAAGACCAGAATATCCAGCAGCTAACCATTGGCGGCCAAACTCCACCTCCACCGTGGGGAACAGCGCTCCCTCAGTACTGACCCTCTGACAGTGCAGCACTCCCTCAGTACTGACCCTCTGACAGTGCAGCGCTCCCTCAGTACTGACCCTCTGACAGTGCGGCACTCCCTCAGTACTGACCCTCTGACAGTGCAACACTCCCTCAGTACTGACCCTCTGACAGTGCGGCACTCCCTCAGTACTGACCCTCTGACAGTGCAACACTCCCTCAGTACTGACCCTCTGACAGTGCAGCACTCCCTCAGTACTGACCCTCTGACAGTGCAGCACTCCCTCAGTACTGACCCTCTGACAGTTGCAGCGCTCCCTCAGTACTGACCCTCTGACAGTGCAGCACTCCCTCAGTACTGACCCTCTGACAGTGCGGCACTCCCTCAGTACTGACCCTCTGACAGTGCAGCACTCCCTCAGTACTGACCCTCTGACAGTGCGGCACTCCCTCAGTACTGACCCTCTGACAGTGCGGCCCTCCCTCAGTACTGACCCTCTGACAGTGCGGCACTCCCTCAGTACTGACCCTCTGACAGTGCGGCACTCCCTCAGTACTGACCCTCTGACAGTGTAGCACTCCCTCAGTACTGACCCTCTAACAGTGCAGCACTCCCTCAGTACTGACCCTCTGACAGTGCAGCACTCCCTCAGTACTGACCCTCTGACAGTGCGGCACTCCCTCAGTTCTGACCCTCTGACAGTGCAGCACTCCCCCAGTACTGACCCTCTGACAGTGCAGCACTCCCTCAGTACTGACCCTCTAACAGTGCTGCACTCCCTCAGTACTGACCCTCTGACAGTGCGGCACTCCCTCAGTACTGACCATCTGACAGTGCAGCATTCCCTCAGTACTGACCCTCTGATAGTGCAGCACTCCCTCAGTACTGACCCTCTGACAGTGCAGCACTCCCTCAGTACTGACCCTCTGACAGTGCAGCACTCCCTCAGTACTGACCCTCTGACAGTGCGGCACTCCCTCAGCACTGACCCTCTGACAGTGCAGCATTCCCTCAGTACTGACCCTCTGATAGTGCAGCACTCCCTCAGTACTGACCCTCTGACAGTGCGGCACTCCCTCAGTACTGACCCTCTGACAGTGCGGCACTCCCTCAGTACTGACCCTCTGACAGTGCGGCACTCCCTCAGTACTGACCCTCTGACAGTGCAGCACTCCCTCAGTACTGACCCTCTGACAGTGCAGCATTCCCTCAGTACTGACCCTCTGATAGTGCAGCACTCCCTCAGTGCTGACCCTCTGACAGTGCGGCACTCCCTCAGTACTGACCCTCTGACAGTGCAGCACTCCCTCAGTACTGACCCTCTGACAGTGCGGCACTCCCTCAGTACTGACCCTCTGACAGTGCGGCACTCCCTCAGTACTGACCCTCTGACAGTGCGGCACTCCCTCAGTACTGACCCTCTGACAGTGCGGCACTCCCTCAGTACTGACCGTCTGACAGTGCGGCACTCCCTCAGTACTGACCCTCTGACAGTGCGGCACTCCCTCAGCACTGACCCTCTGACAGTGCGGCGCTCCCTCAGTACTGACCCTCTGACAGTGCGGCACTCCCTCAGTACAGACCCTCTGACAGTGCAGCACTCCCTCAGTACTGACCCTGTGACAGTGCGGCATTCCCTCAGTACTAACCCTCTGACAGTGCAGCACTCCCTCAGTACTGACCCTCTGACAGTGCGGCACTCCCTCAGTACTGACCCTCTGACAGTGCAGCACTCCCTCAGTACTGACCCTCTGACAGTGCGGCACTCCCTCATTACTGACCCTCTGACGGTGCGGCACTCCCTCAGTACTGACCCTCTGACAGTGCGGCACTCCCTCAGAACTGACCCTCTGACAGTGCAGCACTCCCTCAGTACTGACCCTCTGACAGTGCAGCACTCCCTCAGTACTGACCCTCTGACAGTGCTGCACTCCCTCAGTACTGACCCTCTGACAGTGCTGCACTCCCTCAGTACTGACCCTCTGACAATGCAGCACTCCCTCAGTACTGGCCCTCTGACAGTGCGGCACTCCCTCAGTACTGACCCTCTGACAGTGCGGCACTCCCTCAGTACTGACCCTCTGACAGTGCAGGCACTCCCTCAGTACTGACCCTCTGACAGTGCAGCACTCCCTCAGTACTGACCCTCTGACAGTGCGGCACTCCCTCAGTACTGACCCTCTGACGGTGCGGCATTCCCTCAGTACTGACCCTCTGACAGTGCGGCATTCCCTCAGTACTGACCCTCTGACAGTACAGCACTCCCTCCGTACTGACCCTCTGACAGTGCAGCACTCCCTCAGTACTGACCCTCTGACAGTGCAGCACTCCCTCAGTACTGACCCTCTGACAGTGCAGCACTCCCTCAGTACTGACCCTCTGACAGTGCAGCACTCCCTCAGTACTGACCCTCTGACAGTGCAACACTCCCTCAGTACTGACCCTCTGACAGTACAGCACTCCCTCAGTACTGACCCTCTAACAGTGCAGCACTCCCTCAGTACTGACGCTCTGACAGTGCATCATTCCCTCAGTACTGACCCTCTGACAGTGCAGCACTCCCTCAGTACTGACCCTCTGACAGTGCAGCACCCCCTCAGTACTGACCCTGTGACAGTGCGGCACTCCCTCAGTACTGACCCTCTGACAGTGCGGCACTCCCTCAGTACTGACCCTCTGACAGTGCAGCATTCCCTCAGTACTGACCCTCTGACAGTGCAGCACTCCCTCAGTACTGACCCTCTGACAGTGCGGCACTCCCTCAGTACTGACCCTCTGACAGTGCAGCACTCCCTCAGTACTGACCCTCTGACAGTGCGGCACTCCCTCAGTACTGACCCTCTGACAGTGCTGCACTCCCTCAGTACTGACCCTCTGACAGTGCAGCACTCCCTCAGTACTGACCCTCTGACAGTGCGGCACTCCCTCAGTACTGACCCTCTGACAGTGCGGCACTCCCTCAGTACTGACCCGCTGACAGTGCAGCACTCCCTCAGTACTGACCCTCTGACAGTGCAGCACTCCCTCAGTTCTGACCCTCTGACAGTGCAGCATTCCCTCAGTACTAACCCTCTGACAGTGCAGCACTCCCTCAGTACTGACCCTCTGACAGTGCGGCACTCCTTCAGTACTGACCCTCTGACAGTGCAGCACTCCCTCAGTACTGACCCTCTGACAGTGCAGCATTCCCTCAGTACTAACCCTCTGACAGTGCAGCACTCCCTCAGTACTGACCCTCTGACAGTGCAGCACTCCCTCAGTACTGACCCTCTGACAGTGCGGCACTCCCTCAGAACTGACCCTCTGACAGTGCAGCACTCCCTCAGTACTGACCCTCTGACAGTGCAGCACTCCCTCAGTACTGACCCTCTGACAGTGCAGCACTCCCTCAGTACTGACCCTCTGACAGTGCAGCACTCCCTCAGTACTGACCCTCTGACTGTGCGGCACTCCCTCAGTACTGAACCTCTGACAGTGCGGCACTCGCTCAGTACTGACCCTCTGACAGTGCGGCACTCGCTCAGTACTGACCCTCTGACAGTGCGGCACTCCCTCAGAACTGACCCTCTGACAGTGCAGCACTCCCTCAGTACTGACCCTCTGACAGTGCTGCACTCCCTCAGTACTGACCCTCTGACAGTGCAGCACTCCCTCAGTACTGACCCTCTGACAGTGCAGCACTCCCTCAGTACTGACCCTCTGACAGTGCGGCACTCCCTCAGTACTGAACCTCTGACAGTGCGGCACTCGCTCAGTACTGACCCTCTGACAGTGCGGCACTCCCTCAGAACTGACCCTCTGACAGTGCAGCACTCCCTCAGTACTGACCCTCTGACAGTGCAGCACTCCCTCAGTACTGACCCTCTGACAGTGCGGCACTCCCTCAGTACTGACCCTCTGACAGTGCAGCACTCCCTCAGTACTGACCCTCTGACAGTGCGGCACTCCCTCAGTACTGACCCTCTGACAGTGCAGCACTCCCTCAGTACTGACCCTCTGACAGTGCGGCACTCCCTCAGTACTGACCCTCTGACAGTGCAGCACTCCCTCAGTACTGACCCTCTGACAGTGCAGCACTCCCTCAGCACTGACCCTCTGACAGTGCAGCACTCCCTCAGTACTGACCCTCTGACAATGCAGCACTCCCTCAGTATTCCTCAAATCTCTGGATTGGGTGGTTTAATAAATCTGGGATATGAAGCTTGTCTCAGCAATGATGACCATGAAAAAACCATCGTCGATTGTTGTAAAAACCCATCTGGGTCTCTAATGTCCTTTAGGGAAGGGGAAATCTGCCATCCTTACCCGGTCTGGCCTACATGTGACTCCAGACCCACAGCAATGTGGGTGGCTCTGAAAATATTAATTCAGTTATGTTTAAGCCAGTGTTTATAGGAGTTATTCTATTCTCACTTCCTGCAGCCAGTTGGAATGGGTGTTAAATTGTCATTTCACACTTGCCCTGACTCAATAATATTTTGGATCAGGTTAACCAGGAAGACTCACGCTGTTGAATAGACGTTTGAAAAATTCTTTCACTGGCTTTGTGTGTGGCTGGCTCAGTCAGTAGTTACTGCCCATCCCTAGTTGCCCTCAAGAAGGTGGGGGTGAGCTGCCGCTTTGAACTGCTGCAGTCCCTGAGCTGTAGGTACACCCACTGTGCTGGTAGAAAAGTGAGCTAGTTTGTTTCAGAGGGAGAGCGGCACAATTTGGTCCCAACTCCATCTACAAGTTTGCTGACGATACGACCATAGTGGGCCGGATCTCGAATCACGTCGAGTCAGAATACAGGAGGGAGATAGAGAACCTAGTGGAGTGGTGTAACGACAACAATCTCTCCCTCAATGTCAGCAAAACTAAAGAGCTGGTCATTGACTTCAGGAAGCAAAGTACTGTACACACCCCTGTCAGCATCAACGGGGCCGAGGTGGAGATGGTTAGCAGTTTCAAATTCCTAGGGGTACAAATCACCAACAATCTGCCCTGGTCCACCCACGTCGACGCTATCACCAAGAAAGCACAACAATGCCTATACTTCCTCAGGAAACTAAGGAAATTTGGCATGTCCACATTAACCTTTACCAACTTTTACAGATGCACCATAGAAAGCATCCTCTCGGGCTGCATCACAGCCTGGTATGGCAACTGCTCGGCCCAGGACCGCAAGGAACTTCAGAGAGTCGTGAATACTGCCCAGTCCATCACACGAACCTGCCTCCCATCCATTGACTCCATCTACACCTCCCGCTGCCGGGGGAAAGCAGACAGCATAATCAAAGACCCCTCCCACCCGGCTTACTCACTTTTCCAACTTCTTCCATCGGGCAGGAGATACAGAAGTCTGAGAACACGGACGAACAGACTCAAAAACAGCTTCTTCCCCGCTGTCACCAGACTCCTAAATGACCCTCTTATTGACTGACCTCATTAACACTACACCCCTGTATGCTTCATCCGATGCCAATGCTTATGTAGTTACATTATATGTCTTGTGTTGCCCTATTATGTATTTTGTTTAATTCCCTTTTCTTCCCATGTACTGAATGATCTGTTGAGCTGCTCGCAGAAAAATACTTTTCACTGTACCTCGGTACACGTGACAATAAGGAAAACCAATCCAATCCAATTCAATCCAAATCCAAATGCAGAGCGGGAACTCCTTCCCTACCTTCACAAAGCAGTCATTCGCGGAGAGGTTGTGTCTGACCGAATCCTTCCAGCCCAGGTATTCACTGCTGGAGAACGGAGACAGGCGGCTCATTGCCTGCAGAATCTGTAAACACAAAACACACACTCACCCCACAATTATTCAGAATGGCCGACACGTTCTCATCAATTCACGGTCCACAAAACCCCAGAGCTGTACATTCACCATCGCAGTTACCACAGCGACCACAGCTCGGTGAATTCAGAGAGGTCCTGGAGAGAGGTGGGGGTCTCTGAGGGAGGCGGGTCTCTGAGGGAGGCGGGGTCTCTGAGGGAGGTGGGGGTCTCTGAGGGAGACGGGGGTCTTTGAGGGAGGCGGGGGTCTCTGAGGGAGACGGGGGTCTTTGAGGGAGGTGGGGGTCTCTGAGGGAGACGGGGGTCTTTGAGGGAGGTGGGATTCTCTGATGGAGGCGGGGTCTCTGAGGGAGACAGGGGTCTTTGAGGGAGGTGGGGTGTCCCTGATGGAGGCGGGGTCTCTGAGGGAGGCGGGGTCTCTGAGGGAGGCGGGTGTCTCTGAGGGAGGCGGGTGTCT
This sequence comes from Scyliorhinus canicula, assembly GCF_902713615.1. Classification (NCBI taxonomy): domain Eukaryota; kingdom Metazoa; phylum Chordata; class Chondrichthyes; order Carcharhiniformes; family Scyliorhinidae; genus Scyliorhinus; species Scyliorhinus canicula. Next base: position 229,790,023 of record NC_052150.1, on the reverse strand, counting down.
CTGAGGGAGACGGGGGTCTCTGAGGGAGGTGGAGTCTCGGAGGGAGACGGGGTCTCTGAGGGAGGCGGGTGTCTCTGAGGCAGGTGGGGGTCTCTGAGGGAGGCAGGGTCTCTGATGGAGGCGGGGGTCTCTGAGGGAGGTGGGGTCTCGGAGGGAGGTGGGGTCTCTGAGGGAGGCGGGTGTCTCTGAGGGAGGTGGGGGTCTCTGAGGGAGGCGGGGTCTCTGAGGGAGGCGGGGGTCTCTGAAGGAGGCGGGGTCTCTGAGGGAGCTGGGGTCTCTGAGGGAGGGAGGTGGGATCGCTGAGGGAGGCGGGGGTCTTTGAGGGAGACAGGGGTCTCTGAGGGAGACAGGGGTCTTTGAGGGAGGTGCGGGTCTTTGAGGGAGGTGGGGGTCTCTGAGGGAGACGGGGTCTGATGGAGACGGGGTCTAAGGGAGGCGGGGTCTCAGAGGGAGACGGGGTCTGAGGGAGATGGGGTCTCGGAGGGAGGCGGGGGTCTCTGAGGGAGACGGGGTTTCTGAGGGAGGTGGGGTCTCTGAGGGAGGTGGGGTCTCTGAGGGAGGTGGGATCTCTGAGGGAGGCGGGGGTCTCTGAGGGAGGTGGGGGTCTCTGAGGGAGGTGGGGTCTCTGAGGGAGGCGGGGTCTCTGAGGGAGGCAGGGTCTCTGAGGGAGGCGGGGTCTCTGAGGGAGACGGGGTCTCTGAGGGAGACGGGGTCACTGAGGGAGGTGCGGTCTCTGAGGGAAGTGGGGTCTCTGCGGGAGGCGGGGGTCTCTGAGGGAGGTGGGGTCTCTGAGGGAGGCGGGGTCTCTGAGGGAGGTGGGGTCTCTGAGGGAGGTGGGGTCTCTGAGGGAGGCGGGGTCTCTGAGGGAGGTGGGGTCTCTGAGGGAGGTGGGGGGTCTCTGAGGGAGGCAGGGTCTCTGAGGGAGGTGGGGGGTCTCTGAGGGAGGTGGGGTCTCTGAGGGAGATGCGGTCTCGGAGGGAGGCGGGGGTCTCTGAGGGACGCGGGGTCTCTGAGGGAGGCGGGGTCTCTGAGGGAGGTGGGGTTTCTGAGGCAGGTGGGGGTCTCTGAGGGAGGCAGGGTCTCTGAGGGAGGCGGGGTGTGAGGGAGGTGGGGTCTCTGAGGGAGGCAGGTGTCTCTGAGGGAGGCGGGGTCCCTGAGGGAGGCGGGGTTTCTGAGGCAGGTGGGGGTCTCTGAGGGAGGCAGGGTCTCTGAGGGAGGCGGGGTCTCTGAGGGAGGCAGGGTCTCTGAGGGAGGCGGGGTGTGAGGGAGGTGGGGTCTCTGAGGGAGGCGGGGTCTCTGAGGGAGGCGAGGTCTCTATGGGAGGTGGGGTCTCTGAGGGAGATGGGGGTCTCTGAGGGAGATGGGGGGTCTCTGAGGGAGGTGGGGGTCTCTGAGAGAGGTGGGATCTCTGAGGGAGGTGGGGTCTCTGAGGGAGGTGGGGTCTCTGAGGGAGGCGGGGTCTCTGAGGGAGGCGGGTCTCTGAGGGAGGCTGGGTCTCAGAGGGAGGTGGGGTCTCTGAGGGAGGTGGGGGGTCTCTGAGGGAGGTGGGGTCTCTGAGGGAGGTGAGGTCTCTGAGGGAGGTGGGGTCTCTGAGTGAGGTGGGGTTCTCTGAGGGAGGCGGGGTCTCTGAGGGAGGCAGGGTCTCTGAGGGAGATGGGGTCTCTGAGGGAGGTGGGGTCTCTGAGGGAAGTGGGGTCTCTGAGGGAGGCGGGGTCTCAGAGGGAGGTGGGGTCTCTGAGGGAGGCGGGGTCTCTGAGGGAGGCAGGTTCTCTGAGGGAGGCGGGGTCTCTGAGGGAGACGGGGTCTCTGAGGGAAGTGGGGTCTCTGCGGGAGGTGGGGTCTCTGAGGCAGGTGGGGGTCTCTGAGGGAGGCAGGGTCTCTGAGGGAGGCGGGGTGTGAGGGAGGTGGGGTCTCTGAGGGAGGAGGGGTCTCTGAGGGAGGCGGGTCTCTGAGGGAAAGCGGGGGCCTCTGAGGGAGGCGGGGTCTGAGGGAGACGGGTGGTCTCTGAGTGAGGTGGGGTTCTCTGAGGGAGGAGGGGTCTCTGAGGGAGGCGGGGTCTCTGAGGGAGGTGGGGTTCTCTGAGGGAGGTGGGGTCTCAGAGGGAGGCGGGTCTCTGAGGGAGGCGGGGTCTCTGAGGGAGACGGGGGGTCTCTGAGGGAGGCGGGGTCTGAGGGAGGTGGGGTCTCTGAGGGATGTGTGGTCTCTGAGGGAGTCGGGGTCTCTGAGGGAGGCGGGGTCTCTGAGGAAGGCGGGGTCTCTGAGGGAGTTGGGGTCTCTGAGGGAGGCGGGGTCTCTGAGGGAGGTGGGGTCTCTGAGGAAGGCGGGGTCTCTGAGGGAGGTGGGGTCTCTGAGGGAGGAGGGGTCTCTGAGGGAGGTGGGGTCTCTGAGGGAGGTGGGGTCTCTGAGGGAGGCGGGGTCTCTGAGGGAGGCGGGGTCTCTGAGGGAGGTGGGGTCTCTGAGGGAGGCGGGGTCTCTGAGGGAGGTGGGGTCTCTGAGGGAGGCGGGGTCTGAGGGAGGCGGGGGTCTCTGAGGGGAAACATCCTCTCAGCATTTACTCTGTCTGGCCCCTTAAGAATCAGAGATGTTTCAATGAGATCACCTCTCATTCTTCTCAATTCCAGTGAGTAGAGTCCCAAACTGTTTAACCTTTGCTCACAAGACAATCCCTCCATACTGGGAATCATCCCAGTGAACCTTCTCTGAACCGCCTCCAACGAAACAATATCTTTCCTTAGAGGACCAAAACTGCTCCCAGTGCTCCAGATGTGGTCCCACCAGTACCTTGTACAATTGCAGCTAGACCTCAAAAACAGCTTCTTCCCCGCTGTCACCAGACTCCTAAATGACCCTTTTATGGACTGACCTCATTAACACTGCATCCTATCTGCTTCATCCGATGCCAATGCTTATGTAGTTACATTGTATATATTGTGTTGCCCTATTATGTATTCTCATGTATTTTCTTGAATTCTGTTCAATTCCCTTTTCTTCCCATGTACTGAATGATCTGTTGAGCTGCTTGCAGAAAAATACTTTTCACTGTACCTCGGTACACGTGACAATAAACAAATCCAATCCAATCCAATCCGAGTCTCATACTCCAACCCCCTTCAAATAAGGGTGTATAATCTTTAGTGGGTCATTGGCGATAATGCCTGTGGTGTTGGCCAATGTGTATGCACCGAACTGGGATGCCGCAGCAATCATTAACAAGATGCGGGGGCGGCACGGTAGCACAGGGGTTAGCACTGTTGGTTCACAGCGCCAGGGTCCCAGGTTCGATTCTCAGCTTGGATCACTGTGTGGAGTCTGCACATTCTCCCTGTGTCTGCGTGGGTTTCCTCCGGGTGCTCCGGTTTCCTCCCACAGTCCAAAGACGTGCAGGTTAGGTGGATTGGCTTTGATAAAATACCGCTTAATGCCCCCCCCCCACAAAAAATGGTTGGTGGGGTTACTGGGTTACGGGGATAGGGTGGGGGTGTGGGCTTAAGTAGGGTGCTCTTTCCAAGGGCCGGTGCAGACTCGATGGGCCGAATGGCCTCCTTCTACACTGTAAATTCTATGTTTCTAAGCTGGTATCTGCCCCAGATCTTGATTCACATCAACTAATTATGGCGGGGGGGGGGGGGGGGGCTTTGTAATTTGGAACCCACATTGGGTAGGTCGAGTCCCAAGACTCGGACACCATCAGGGGTGGCGAAGGAGCTATTGATGCTCATGATCAGGGGGGTGGGGGCAGGTCCGTGGAAATTCAGGATCCCAGGGATAAGGAGCTTTCTTTTTTTTCTCATGTCCATCGGGTCTATTCCCGGATTGACTCCTTTGTGGTTGGTAAGTCTCTTCTCCCTGGGGTGGGGGTGGGGGGGGCACTCAGCGGTGGGCATATGGGATCATGCTCCACATTTTGTGGACCTGATTTTGGAGCCGGGCTGCTCTCCGAGACCCCGTGGAGATTGCACACGGCGTTGCTCCCAGATAAGAGGTTCCGTGAATGGTTAGTGTAAGGATCCTCATGTTTGACCCTTGCTTCCCTCATGTAATTATTTTATTCTCTGTTCCACTGGCATCTCCAGTATCCCAGCACCTATCGCTGAACAAGAGCCAACCCCAGTATAACGCGTTATTTGGATTGGACAAGAACCCCCCCCTAAACAATGTTCTCTTTGGTATGGTTCCGAGATGCCACTTTTCGATGGACTTGGCCAGCAAGCCAATCGGCTCAATTGAGGTCCCGGGACTTGGCAGATCCTCAATGCGGATTGGTCCGGATTGTTCCGGAAGCTTCCTTACGGTGTGACTCTGTCTGTTTGGTTTCAGTTTGATCTGAGTTCAGGAACTGGGCAGAACTCTGTTAAAAATCTCTCCCAGAAAGGGTGGATCTCTCTGATATCTCGGCAGGAGCTCACTCCAGGTAAACGGAGAAGCCAATGTTTTCTCTCTATCCAGCTGGTGAATATTTAAAGCCCAAAGACAGAGCTGGGAGGGGGGAGGGGGGGGGGGGAACGTTCCGGATTCCTCTCCCTGTAAGGATACCAGATTGCCCTTAAGGCCTGGTGAAAGTTGCTGCTCTGATCCTCTGTTTAACTGAGACACATTGTTGCTGAGTCTGCTGAAGCTGACCACATATCAGAAACGGAGCAAGACTGAAATGTGTCTTCCGTGGTAAGGCTCGGGTCAACACAAGTTAAAGTGTTTCCCAGGAGGGGATCCCACAATCCGAGGGTCCGACCTGAAGGTTACAGTCAAACCAGCTGGTGGTATCAACACTTTGTGTCCCATGAAGATAGTCAATTACAAAGACTATAACCTCAGCAGCAAATATATTCACCTCATGCCCTTTTAATGCCCATTATTTTGACCCTTCCCCTTCCACTGTGTGGCGGTTTTGTGTGTGCGCATGTGGGTAGAGGGTGGGATGGTGAAGGGGTGTCCATAGATTACCAAACTGTTATTGCAATTGCATTGCATGTTTATCTCGTCTTTGTTATAAATAAACCGTTTTTTTTTGTGTTTTATTTCCAAATCTGGTGCCTATAAGTCATTGGAGCAGATCGAAGATCTCAAAGATCCTTCGACAAATTATTGCTTAATTCACTTATGTTGGGATTCGGGGGGCCTGTGGGCTGGAATTGACCATGCACTAGCCCAGGGTGATGTAACATGAGCCACAGTTGGTTTATCCCTCTCTTAGAATCTTTCCTCTTTACTGGGATATATTTTTGCTGAGAGTCGTGAATTACCTCCTTAAATATCTGCCGCTGCTTGTTTACTGTCTTTCCTGCTCGTCGATCTGCCCAGTCCACTTTAGCTAACTCCATCCTCATTACATTGTAATTTCCTTTATTTAAGTTAAACACAGTTGTTTCAGACCCAAGTCTCTCACTCTCAAACTGAATATTAAATTCCATCATGTTATGATCACTACTTCCTTGGCGCTCTTTAACTCTGAGGTCATTTAGCAAACCTGCCTCATTACCCATTAACAAATCCAAGATAGTCTGTTCCCCAGTGTAGCCACTTGGGGTGACCACTGCCCAACACAAAATGGAAGATTGCAAGGAATGCTGGGAAATTGGACATGTTGTAAAAGCAAGCAGCTTGCAAAGCGCTTGTATATTCAGACTACTGCAGAAACCAGTTTTGACTGCTGCAGAAACCAGACAGCACTGTGAAAAGAAACAGTTAGCATACTATTGAGGCGATACCGGGCGATCCCCAGATACAATGGAAACAAGTTAAACACAGATCGATACATTGAATGGAAGGCCAGACTTTTCGGCGCCAACGAAGCCCAAAACAATAAGCCCCAAGAACCGCCCCAGTGATCGAGGAACTGCCCCGCTATTGGGGAATTCAAATCAATCGATTGGGAAGAGACCCAATCGATTGCGAGTGTATAGAGGGTCCGCCCAGGTGGGCGCGAGACCCTGAGAGAGGTATAAAACAGAGACCCCGACCCCAGCCCCAGCTCGCTCTCTCTGCCAGCCTCTCCTTGACCAGCCAGCCCTCCCAGCAGAACACTGTTGCAGCAGAAGAACCTTGAGGAGGAGAGGTCCTGGACAGCAGCCGCCAACAAGTAAGTCACAACGCACGCTACGAGAGTAGACACTCCTGACCCCCTGTAGTCCATAACTACTGGAAGCCTGCGGACCCAGGACAAAGCTAGAGGCCATTGTTCCCTGATCTGGCAGTCCCCTTATCCAGATAAGTATTTGGCCTATTAGTGGTAGGATTAGCCTAGTCTTATAGTTTATATGCATGATTAGTAGATTACTGTAATATAATAAACGTGTCTTGTTTGAACTTACTAATTGGTGTATGGTTTTATTGCTTTGAACTTGACCTTGAAACTTGTGGCGGTATCTTAACGATACCTTGCGACTCCAAAGCTAAGTAATGAAACAGAGCCAAATTGAGTGTTAAGCACACTCACCCAGAACGAGCAACACCAGTTGTCTCCATGACATGTTACAGCTGCAGTAAGGCATCCCTGCTCTCGTACTCAAGTCCTCTTGCAATGAAGGCCAACATCTCATTTGCCTTCCTAACTGCCTGCTCTAATTGCCCACTTGTTTTCAGTGATTGCTGTGCAAGGACACCCAGGTCGTTAAAGGATGCGAAAAGCAGCGTTGAGGAAGGGAGGAAACGCGGGCTCGCCGTTGAATGAGAGGACCGACAAAAGCGCTGACAAGATGGCGGTTGCCGGATCGCATGGTGGGGCCGCACTGCTTACGGTGGAGAAGATGGCTGAGGTGATGGCGCTGGAGCTGGAAAAGCAGTTTGTGAGGCATATGGAGGCGTTGAGGAAGGAGATGGCGGCCGCATTGAAGTCACTGGTGGAGGAGGCAATCGCCCCGGTGAGGGTGGCGGTGGCAAAGGCATCGGCCGAGGTGAGAGAGCAGGGCGAGAAGATGAAGGAAGTGGAGGAGACCATGTCGCAGCACAGCGACCAGTTCACCTCGATGGGGGACGAGCTGCGGAGGGTGGTGGAGGCCAACAGAGGACTCTGAGCAAAGCTCGAGGACTTGGAGAACCGCTCGAGGTGGCATAATCTGAGAATTGTGGGCTTGCCCGAAGGGACAGAGGGCCCAAGGCCAACACAATACTTCGCTAAGCAGTTGGCGGAGGTGATGGGGAAGGGTGAGAGCCCCTCCCAGTACGAGCTAGACCGAGCCCATCGGTCAGTAAGGCCAAAGCCCAAAGTGAATGAGCCGCCAAGAGCAGTAATTATCTGCTTCCATAAATACTGCATGAAGGAGAAGGTGTGAAGCTGGGCGAAGCAGAAGCGGGAGGTGCAGAGAGAAGGTGCTGCGGTTCGGATCTACCAGGACTTGACGGTGGAGTTGGCAAAGAGACTAGCGGCGTTCGGGCGGGTGAAGGTGGCACTGTACAAAAAGGGGGTGTAATTTGGTATGGTATACCCGGAGAAGCTGAGGGTAACGTATAACGCCAAAGATATTTATTTGAGACAGCGGAGGCGGCTGAGGTATTCGTGAGGGCAGAAGGCTTGGGACAGACGTGAGGAGCAGAGCTGGAACACAGACTGTGGACTGGGATTGGGGAGCTGGAAAATGTATAAATGTTATAACTTTCTTTTCTTTGACGTGTATTGTAATCTACTTCTCTTCACATTGTAACAGAGTTCAAGTTAATGGTGGGTTGATTGGCGCTCTGCGTTGCGACGGTTACATGTTATGTTAGTGAATTGTATGGGTTGGATTGTTGGGTTTGTTTTGTTTCCTTCTCTGGGACTGGGTGGGAGGGGACGGTATACCTTGGCGGGGGGGGAGCCACCCGCACTAGCTAACGCTAACGTCAGTCAGCTAATGAACGGAGGTGAGGTGAGAGGAGGGCTGGGGACATTGGAACCTGGATAGCAGGCGTCAATGGGCCTACGAGGCGAGCGAGGGGGGGGGGGGAAGGGATGGATGCTGGGGGATATTGTTTCAGGGGGAAAGGTAGGGGGGGTTTCGGGAGGCGGGGGAAGGGGTTCGATGTTAACAATGGACAGGGGCAGGTCAGGCTTATGGGGCAGGGCCGGGTGGTATGATGATGGTGGATAAGGAGGGTGGGGGAGTGAGAGACCCCCAGTTAGGATAGTCACGTGGAACGTGAGGGGGTTAGGAGGTCCGGTCAAGAGGTCAAGGGTGCTTGCGCATCTTAAAAGTTTGAAAGCCGATGTGGCAATGCTGCAGGAGACTCACTCGAGGGTGAAGGACCAGGTGAGACTTAAAAAGGGTTGGGTCAGCCAAGTGTTTCACTCTGGATTTGATGGAAGGGCTGGAGGGGTAGCAGTGTTGGTCAGCAAAAGGGTTCGCTTCCAGATGGAGAAGGTAGTGGCAGATCAGGGGGGTAGATATGTGATTGTGATGGGGCGCTAGAGGGGAGGTTAGTGGCGTTGGTAAGTGTATACGGTCCCAACTGGGGCAATGTGGGATTCGCGAGGAAGGTGTTTGGGGCCATTCCCGACACACATGAGCTGATTGTGTGGGGGGTGGGGGGGGGGGGGGGGGGGGGGGGGGGGGGACTGGAACCTGGTGCAGGAGCCACGGTTGGACAGGTCACGGCCGCGCTCGCTGGTCCCATCGGGGGGGGGGGGGGGGGGGGGGGGGGGGAGGCAAGGGGGGGGGCGAAGGTGTTGGCTGGGGTAATGGTGGAAATGGGAGGGGTGGACCCTTGGAGGTTCCTGCACCCAGGGGAACGGGAGTACTCGTTTTTCTCAGCAGTCCATAGGGTATACTCGCGGATCGACGTTTTCTGTGGTGGGGAAAGGCTTTGCTGGCTGGAGTCAAGGGGTGGGAATACTCGGCAATTGCTGTGTCAGATCACGCTCCGCATTGGGTGGATATGGTGCTGGAGAAGGGGGTAGTGCAGAGGCCGGGGTGGAAACTGGATGTGGGGCTTTTGGGGAACCAAGTATTCTGTGAAAAAATTGAAAAGGTAATGAAGGAATATGTAAGATTCAACTGTACGGGCGAGGTGTCAATGGCAGTCGTCTGGGAGGCTCTAAAGGCGGTAGTGAGGTAATTTAGTTTAAGGCCAGGGTGGACAAAGAGGAGAGGTTGGAGCGGCAGAGGCTAATAGATGAGATGTTGGAGGCAGATAGGAGTTATGCGGAGGATGGGGACCCAGCGATGCTGGGAAAGAGGAAGGAACTACAGGCGAGCTAAGACCGACTATCCACCAGGAAGGCGGTGCGCCAACTGAGACGAGCGAAGGGATGCAGTTTATGAACATGGAGACAAGGCGGGCGTATGTTAGCAGGTCAGCTCCGGAGGGAGGCAGCAGCAAGGGAAATTCTTCAGGTAAGGGATAGGGCTGGGAAGTTGGTGGTGGCTCCAGAGCTGATTAACAAGGTTTTTGAGGAATTTTATGAGAGGTTGTACAGGTCAGAGCCACCTGGGGGAGGCCAGGAGATGCTGGAATTTCTGGATGGGTTGGAGTACCCGAGGCTAGGGGAGGGAGACAGGGCTACATTAGAAGGAGCGATAGTGGAGCAGGAGGTAAAGGATGCGATTGGGAGGATGCAGTCGGGGAAGGTGGCAGGGCCGGATGGGTTTCCGGTGGAATATTATAAAAGATTTAAGGATAGGTTGGCACCCCTGATGGTGGGGATGTTTGAAGAGGCGATAGGGAAGGGAGTGCTGCCGCAAACCTTGGGGCAGGCATCGATTTCACTGTTGCTTAAAAAAAGATAAGAACCCGATGGAGTGTGGGTCGCATAGGCCAATATCACTTCTGAATGTGGACGCAAAAGTATTTGCGAAGGCACTGGTGGGTAGGCTGGAGGAGTGCCTTCCGAAGGTGATAGGTGAAGATCAGACGGGGTTTTGTGAGAGGGAGGCAGCTCTTTCGAACATCAGGAGGGTATTGAACGTGGTTATGGCACCGGCAGAGGGGAAGGAAACAGAGGGGGTTGTGGCATTGGACGCTGAGAAGGCATTTGACCGGGTAGAATGGGGGTACTTGATGGCAGTTCTGGAGCGGTTTGGGATTGGACCAAGATTTGTGAACTGGGTAAAGCGACTACATAAGGAGCCGAGGGTGAGTGTCCGCACAAACAGCATCAACTCGAGATACTTTTCTCTCCACCGTGGGACTAGGCAGGGATGTCCTATGTCCCCCCCCCCCTGCTGTTTGCACTCGCGATTGAGCCGTTGGCCATCACATTCAGATGTTCGGGGGTATGGAAAGGAATAGTGCGGGGGGGGGGGGGGGGGGGTGGATAGAGCATAGGGTGTCTTTATATGCTGATGACTTCTTGTTATACGTGTCGGAACCGAGTGTGTCAATAGGAGGAATATTGGAGCTGCTTCGAGTGTTTGGGTCTTTCTCGGGGTACAAACTAAATCTAGACAAGAGTGAGTATTTTGTGGTGTCTCGGCCAGGGGTGGGGGCAGGGGTGGGGGGGGGGCTGCCATTCCGTAGGGCACGGACTCACTTTAGGTATTTGGGGGTGCAGGTTGCCCGGGAGTGGGGGGGGCTTCGCAGATACAACATCTCTAGTTTGGTGGGGAGAGTGAAAGCTCACCTGGCGAGGTGGGATGGTCTCCCTCCGTCACTGGCGGGTCGGGTACAGGCGGTTAAAATGAACGTGTTGCCGCGATTTCTGTTTATTTTCCAATGCCGACCGATTTTCCTGCCAAAGGCTTTTTTCAGAGAGATTGAGGGAAGCATTACCTCGTTCATATGGAGAGAGAAGGTGGCCAGAGTGAGGAAGGTGCTGCTACAGAGGGGAAGGCAGGCAGGGGGTTTGGGTCTTCCGAACCTGATGTATTATTACTGGGCGGCGAATGTGGAGAAGGTGTGGAGCTGGGTCAGAGGGGGTCATTCCCAGTGGGTCAGAATGGAGGACAGTTCGTGCAGGGGGTCGGGATTGAAGGCACTAGCAATGCCCCTGCTCCCGATAGCCCCGGGGAAATACTCCGGGAGTTCGGTAATAATAGCTTCATTGAGAATTTGGAGGCAATTTCGCCAACACTTCGGGTTGGGGGCAGGGTCGAGGGAAATGCCGATTCGGGGGAACCACAGATTTGAGGCAGGGAGGTGGGACGGAAGCTTTCGGAAATGGGAACAGAAGGGGATTAAGACTCTGAAAGATTTGTCTTTTGGGGGTCGGTTTGCAGGATTCAGGGAGCTGGAAGCGAAGTGACGCGGAGGGGCTGGTTTAGCACACTGGGCTAAATCGCTGGCATTGAAAGCAGACCAAGGCAGGCCAGCAGCACGGTTCAATTCCCGTACCAGCCTCCCCGAACAGGCGCCGGAATGTGGCGACTAGGGGCTTTTCACAGTAACTTCATTGAAGCCTACTCGTGACAATATCCGATTTTCATTTTCATTTCATTCAGTATGGGCTGGAGCAGGGGGAAATGTTTAGATACATACAGGTTTGAGATTTTGCCAGAAAGGAGATACAGAGCTTTCCGGAGGAACCGGCCTCCACATTGCTGGAGGAGGTGCTGACGGCAGGGGGACTGGAGAAGGGGGTAGTGTCAGCGGTGTACGGAGATATTTTGGAAGAGGAGAAGGCACCACTGGAAGGGATCAAAGCGAAGTGGGAGGAAGAGCTGGGAGAGGAGGGGGGTCTGGTGTGAGGTGCCCCGGAGAGTAAATGCCTCCACCTCGTGCGCGAGGTTGGTGTGATACAGTTGAAGGTGGTGTACAGGGCGCACCTCACGAGGGCGAGGATGAGCCGATTCTTTGAAGGAGTAGAAGATGTGTGTGAACGTTACGGGGGGGGGGGGGGCTAATCACGTTCATATGTTTTGGTCCTGTCCAAAGCTTGGGGATTACTGCTGGAAGGAGTACTTTTTAGGGTAATTTCCAAGGTGGTGCGCGTGAAACTGGACCCGGGCCCCCGGGAGGCCATATTCGGGGTGTCGGACCAGCCAGGGTTGGAAACGGGTGCGGAGGCAGATATCATAACCTTCGCCTCATTGATCACCCGAAGGTGGATCCTGCTGGGATGGAGAGCAGCCTCTCCACCCTGTCCCTGGCGTGGCGGGGGGACCTGTTGGAATTCCTGACTCTTGAGAAGGTTAAGTTTGAACTGAGGGGACGGATGGAGGGGTTCTACAATTTATGGGCATTATTCATTATTTCAAGAACTGGATAACATCAAACATTAGTTGGGACGGGTGGGTGGGAGGGTTGGGGGGAGGGGGTGTGGGTGGGAGGGTTGGGGGGAGGGGGGTGTGGGTGGGAGGGTTGGGGGGAGGGGGGTGATGGGTGGGAGGGTTGGGGGGAGGGGGGTTGTGGGTGGGAGGTTGGGGGGAGGGGGTGATGGGTGGGAGGGTGGGGGAGGGGGGCTGATGTGTGGGAGGGTTGGGGGAGGGGGGTGAGGGTGGGAGGGTTGGGGAGAGGGGGGTGATGGGTGGGAGGGTTGCGGGGAGGGGGGTGTGGGTGGGAGGGTTGGGGGGGAGGGGGTGTGGGTGGGAGGTTGGGGGTAGGGGGTGTGGGTGGGAGGGTTGGGGAGGGGAGTGTGGGTGGGAGGGTTGGGGGGAGGGGTGGATGGGTGGGAGTGTTTGGGGAGGGGGTGTGGGTGGGAGGGTGAAAAGGGGGAGGGTGGGTGATGGGTGGGAGGGTTGGGGGAGGGGGGTGTGGGTGGGAGGGTTGGGGGGAGGGGGTGGGGGTGGGAGGGTTGGGGGAGGGGGGGGTGGGTGGGTGGGAGGGTTGGGGAGGGGGAGGGTGTGGGTTGGAAGGGTTGGGGGGGAGGGGGGGGGTGGGTGGGAGGGTTGGGGGAGGTGGGTGTGGGTGGGAGGGTTGGGGGAGGGGGTGTCGGTGGGAGGGTTGGGGGGAGGGGGTGTGGGTGGGAGGGTTGGGGGGAGGGGGGTGTGGGTGGGAGGGTTGGGGGAGGGGGGTGTGGCGTGGGAGGGTTTGGGGGGGTGTGGGTCGGAGGGTTGGGGAGGGGGGTGTGGGTTGGAGGGTTGGGGGGAGGGGGCTGGGGGGAGGGTTGGGGAGGGGGGTGCGGGTGGGAGGGTTGGGGGGAGGGGGTGTGGGTGGGAGGGTTGGGGGGAGGGGGTGTGGATGGGAGGGTTGGGGGGAGGGGGTGTGGGTGGAGGTTGGGGGGAGGGGGTGTGGGTGGGATGGTTGGGGGGAGGGGGGTGTGGGTGGGAGGGTTGGGGGAGGGGGTGTGGGTGGGAGGGTTGGGGGATGGGGTGTGGGTGGGAGGGTTGGGGGGAGGGGGTGTGGGTGGGAGGGTTGGGGGGAGGGGGGTGTGGGTGGGAGAGTTGGGGGGAGGGGGGTGTGGGTGGGAGGGTGGGGGAGGGGTGTAGATGGGAGAGTTGGGGGGAGGGGGGTGTGGGTGGGAGGGTTGGGGGGAGGGTGTTGTGGGTGGGAGGGTTGGGGGAGGGGGGGTGTGGGTGGGAGGGTTGAGGGAAGGGTATGGGTGGGAGGGTTGGGGGAGGGGGGTGATGGGTGGGAGGGTTGGGGGGAGAGGGGGTGTGGGGTGGGAGGGTTGGGGCGAGGGGGTGTGGGTGGGAGGGTTGGGGGGAGGGGGGTGGGTGGGTGGGAGGGTTGGGGGAGGGGGGGGGTGTGGGTGGGAGGGTTGGGGGGAGGGGGGTGTGGTCGGAGGGTTGGGGGGAGGGGGTGTGGGTGGGAGGGTTGGGGGGAGGGGGTGGGGGGGAAGGTTGGGGGAGGGGGTGTGGGTCGGAGGTGTCGGGGAGGGGGTGTGGGTGGGAGGGTTGGGGGGAGGGGGGGTTGGGGTGGGAGGTGGTTGGGAAGGGGGGTGTGGGTGGGAGGGTTGCGGGGAGGGGGGTGTGGGTGGGAGGGTTGGGGGGAGGGGGTGGATGGGTGGGAGGGTTGGGGGAGAGGGGTGTGGGTGGGAGGGTTGGGGGAGGGGGGGTGATGGGTGGGAGGGTTGGGGGTAGGGGTTGATGGGTGGGAGGGTTGGGGAGGGGGGTGCGGGTGGGAGGGTTGGGGGAGGGGGTGTGGGTGGGAGGGTTGGGGGGAGGGGGTGTGGGTGGGAGGGTTGGGGGAGGGGGGTGTGGGTGGGAGGGTTGGGGGGAGGGGGGTGTGGGTGGGAGGGTTGGGGGGAGGGGGTGTGGGTGGGAGGGTTGGGGGAGGGGGTGGGTGGGTGGGAGGGTTGGGGGAGGGGGGTGTGGGTGGGGGGGTTGGGGGGAGGGGGTGTGGGTTGGGGGAGGGGGGTGTGGGTGGGAGGGTTGGGGGAGGGGGGTGGGTGGGTGGGAGGGTTGGGGGGGAGGGGTTGTGGGTGGGAGGGTTGGGGGGAGGGGGTGTGGGTGGGAGGGTTGGGGGGAGGGTGTGTGTGGGTGGGAGGGTTGGGGGACGGGGGGGTGGGGTGGGAGGGTTGGGGAGGGGGTGTGTGTGGAGGGTGGGGGGAGGGGGGTGATGGGTGGGAGGGTTGGAGGCGAGGGGGTGTGGGTGGGAGGGTTGGGGGGAGGGGGTGGGGTGGGAGGGTTGGGGGGAGGGGGTCGGTGATGGGTGGGAGGGTTGGGGGAGGGGGGTGTGGGTGGGAGGTTGGGGGGAGGGGGGTGATGGGTGGGCGGGTTGGGGGAGGGGGGTGATGGGGGGAGGGTTGGGGGAGGGGGGTGATGGGTGGGAGGGTTGGGAGAGGGGGGTGATGGGTGGGAGGGTTGCGGGGAGGGGGGGTGTGGGTGGGAGGGTTGGGGGAGGGGGTGTGGGGGGGAGGGTTGAGGGTAGGGGGTGTGGGTGGGAGGGTTGGGGGAGGGGAGTGTGGGTGGGAGGGTTGGGGGGAGGGGTGGAGGGTGGGAGGGTGGGGGAGGGGGGGTGGGTGGGAGGGTGGGGGGAGGGGTGTGGGTGGGGGGGTTGGGGGAGGGGGTGGGGGTGGGTGGGAGGGTTGGGGGAGGGGGAGGGGTGTGGGTGGGAGGGTGGGGGAGGGGGGTGGGTGGGTGGGAGGGTTGGGGGGGGGGGGTGGGTGGTGGGAGGGGGGGGGAGGGGGAGGGGTGTGGGTGGGAGGGTTGGGGGGAGGGGGGTGGGTGGGTGGGAGGGTTGGGGGAGGTGGGTGTGGGTGGGAGGGTTGGGGGAGGGGGTGTCGGTGGGAGGGTTGGGGGGAGGGGGTGTGGGTGGGAGGGTGGGGGGAGGGGGGGTGTGGGTGGGAGGGTTGGGGGGAGGGGGGGTGGGTGGGAGGGTTGGGGGAGGGGGGTGTGGGTGGGAGGGTTGGGGGGGTGTGGGTCGGAGGGTTGGGGAGGGGGTGTGGGTGGGAGGGTTGGGGGGAGGGGGCCTGGGGGAGGGTTGGGGAGGGGGGTGCGGGTGGGAGGGTTGGGGGGAGGGGGGCTGTGTGTATTGAGGGTGGGAGGGTTGGGGGGGGGGGTGTGGATGGGAGGGTGGGGGGAGGGGGTGTGGGTGGGAGGGTTGGGGGGAGGAGGGGGTGTGGGTGGGATGGTTGGGGGGAGGGGGGTGTGGGTGGGAGGGTGGGGGGAGGGGGTGTGGGTGGGAGGGTTGGGGGATGGGTGTGGGTGGGAGGGTCTGGGGGGAGGGGGTGTGGGTGGGAGGGTTGGGGGGAGGGGGGTGTGGGTGGGAGAGTTGGGGGGAGGGGGGTGTGGGTGGGAGGGTTGGGGGAGGGGGTGTAGATGGGAGAGTTGGGGGGAGGGGGGTGTGGGTGGGAGGGTTGGGGGAGGGGGGTGTGGGTGGGAGGGTTGAGGGAGGGGTATGGGTGGGAGGGTTGGGGGAGGGGGTGATGGGTGGGAGGGTTGGGGGGAGGGGGTGTGGGTGGGAGGGTTGAGGGAGGGGTATGGGTGGGAGGGTTGGGGGAGGGGGGTGATGGGTGGGAGGGTTGGGGGGAGGGGGTGTGGGTGGGAGGGTTGGGGGGAGGGGGTGTGGGTGGGAGGGTTGGGGGGAGGGGGGTGGGTGGGTGGGAGGGTTGGGGGAGGGGGGGTGGGTGGGGGGGTTGGGGGGAGGGGGGTGTGGGTCGGAGGGTTGGGGGGAGGGGGGCTGTGGGTAGGAGGGTTGGGGGGAGGGGGGTGGGGGGGAAGGTTGGGGGAGGGGGTGTGGGTCGGAGGGGTCGGGGAGGGGGTGTGGGTGGGAGGGTTGGGGGGAGGGGGGGTGTGGGTGGGAGGGTTGGGGAAGGGGGTGTGGGTGGGAGTGTTGGGGGAGGGGGGTGTGGGTGGGAGGGTTGGGGGGAGGGGGTGGATGGGTGGGAGGGTTGGGGGAGAGGGGTGTGGGTGGGAGGGTTGGGGGAGGGGGGTGATGGGTGGGAGGGTTGGGGGTAGAGGTTGATGGGTGGGAGGGTTGGGGGAGGGGGGTGCGGGTGGGAGGGTTGGGGGGAGGGGGGTGTGGGTGGGAGGGTTGGGGGGAGGGGGTGTGGGTGGGAGGGTTGGGGGAGGGGGGTGTGGGTGGGAGGGTTGGGGGAGGGGGGTGTGGGTGGGAGGGTTGGGGGGAGGGGGTGTGGGTGGGAGGGTTGGGGGGAGGGGTGGGTGGGTGGGAGGGTTGGGGGAGGGGGGGTGTGGGTGGGAGGGTTGGGGGGAGGGGGTGTGGTTGGGGGAGGGGGTGTGGGTGGGAGGGTTGGGGGAGGGGGGGTGGGTGGGTGGGAGGGTTGGGGGGAGGGGTTGTGGGTGGGAGGGTTGGGGGGAGGGGGTGTGGGTGGAGGGTTGGGGGAGGGTGTGTGGGTGGGAGGGTTGGGGGGGAGGGGGTGTGGGTGGGAGGGTTGGGGAGGGGGGTGTGTGTGGGAGGGTTGGGGGAGGGGGGGTGATGGGTGGGAGGGTTGGAGGGAGGGGGTGTGGGTGGGAGGGTTGGGGGAGGGGGTGGGTGGGTGGGAGGGTTGGGGAGGGGGGTGTGGGTGGGAGGGTTGGGGGGAGGGGGGTGTGGGTGGGAGGGTTGGGGGGAGGGGGTGTGGGTGGGAGGGTTGGGGGGAGGGGGTGTGGGTGGAGGTTTGGGGGGAGGGGGGTGGGGTGGGTGGGAGGGTTGGGGGGGAGGGGGGTGTGGGTGGGAGGGTGGGGGGAGGGGGTGTGGTTGGGGGAGGGGGTGTGGGTGGGAGAGTTGGGGAGGGGGGTGGGTGGGTGGGAGGGTTGGGGGGAAGGGGGTGTGGGTGGGAGGGTTGGGGGAGGGGGTGTGGGTGGGAGGGTTGGGGAGGGGTGTGGGTGGGAGGGTTGGGGGAGGGGGGTGATGGGTGGGAGGGTTGGAGGGAGGGGGTGGGTGGGTGGGAGGGTTGGCGGGAGAGGGTGGGTGGGAGGGTTGGAGGGAGGGGGTGTGGGTGGGAGGGTTGGAGGGAGGGGGTGTGGGTGGGAGGGTTGGAGGGAGGGGGTGGGTGGGTGGGAGGGTTGGCGGGAGAGGGTGGGTGGGAGGGTTGGAGGGAGGGGGTGTGGGTGGGAGGGTTGGGGGAGGGGGTGTGGGTGGGAGGTTTGCGGGAGGGGGGTGATGGGTGGGAGAGTTGGGGGGAGGGGGGTGTGGGTGGGAGGGTTGGGGGGAGGGGGGTGTGGGTGGGAGGGTTGGGGGAGGGGGGTGATGGGTGGGAGGTTTGGGGGAGGGGGGGTGATGGGTGGGAGGGTTGGGGGAGGGGGTGTGGGTGGGAGGGTTGGGGAGGGGAGTGATGGGTGGGAGAGTTGGGGGGAGGGGGGTGTGGTGGGAGGGTTGGGGGAGGGGGTGTGGGTGGGAGGGTTGGGGGAGGGGGTGGATGGGTGGGAGTGTTGGGGGAAGGGAGTGGGTGGGTGGGAGGGTTGGGGGAGGGGGGTGGGGGTGGGAGGGTTGGGGGGAGGGGGGTGGGTGGGTGGGAGTGTTGGGGAAGGGGGGTGTGGGTGGGAGGGTTGGAGGGAGGGGGGTGTGGGTGGGAGGGTTGGGGGAGGGGGTGATGGGTGGGAGGGTTGGGGGGAGGGGGTGATGGGTGGGAGGGTTGGGGGAGGGGGAGGGGTGTGGGTGGGAGGGTTGGGGGAGGGGGTGGGTGGGTGGGAGGGTTGGGGGAGGGGTGTGGGTGGGAGGGTTGGGGGGACGGGTGGGTGGGTGGGAGGGTTGGGGGGAGGGGGGTGGGTGGGTGGAGGGTTGGGGGAGGGGGGTTGTGGGTGGGAGGGTTGGGGGGAGGGGGGTGGGTGGGTGGGAGTGTTGGGGGAGGGGGGTGTGGGTGGGAGGGTTGGAGGAGGGGGGTGTGGGTGGGAGGGTTGGGGGAGGGGGTGATGGGTGGGAGGGTTGGGGGGGAGGGGGTGATGGGTGGGAGGGTTGGGGGAGGGGGAGGGGGTGTGGGTGGGAGGGTGGGGGGGGGGGGGGGGTGGGGGAGGGGGTGTGGGTGGGAGGGTTGGGGGGACGGGGTGGGTGGGTGGGAGGGTTGGGTGGGACGGGGGGGTGGGTGGGTGGGAGGGTTGGGGGAGGGGGGTTGGGGTGGGAGGGTTGGAGGGAGGGGGGTGTGGGTGGGAGGGTTGGGGAAGGGGGTGATGGGTTGGAGGGTTGGGGGGAGGGGGGTGGATGGGTGGGAGGGTTGGGGGAGGGGGGTGTGGGTGAGAGGGTTGGAGGGAGGGGGGTGTGGGTGGGAGGGTGGGGGAGGGGGCTGATGGGTGGGATGGTTGGTGGGAGGGGGTGATGGGTGGGAGGGTTGGGGGAGGGGGGTGTGGGTGGGAGGGTCGGAGGGAGGGGGGTGTGGGTGGGAGGGTTGGGGGAGGGGGTGATGGGTGGGAGGGTTGGGGGAGGGGGTGATGGGTGGGAGGGTTGGGGGAGGGGGGCTGTGTGTGGGAAGGTTGGGGGAGGGGAGTGTGGGTGGGAGGGTTGGGGGAGGGGGGTGCTGTGGGAGGGTTGGGGGGAGGGGGTGTGGTGGGAGGGTTGGGGGAGGTGGTGTGGGTGGGAGGGTTGGGGGGAGGGGGTGTGGGGGGGAGGGTTGGGGGGAGGGGGGTGCGGGTGGGAGGGTTGGGGGAGGGGGTGTGGGTGGGAGGGTTGGGGAGGGGGGTGTGGGTGGGAGGGTTGGGGGGAGGGGGTGGGTGGGTGGGAGGGTTGGGGGGAGGGGGGTGGGTGGGTGGGTGGGTTGGAGGGAGGGGGGTGTGGGTGGGAGGGTTGGGGAGGGGGGGTGATGGGTGGGAGGTTTGGGGGAGGGGGGGGTGATGGGTGGGAGGGTTGGGGGGAGGGGGTGATGGGTGGGAGGGTTGGGGGATGGGGGTGTGGGTGGGAGGGTTGGAGGGAGGGGGGTGTGGGTGGGAGCGTTAGGGAGGGGGGGTGATGGGTGGGAGGGTTGGGGGGAGGGGGTGATGGGTGGGAGGGTTGGGGAGGGGGGTGTGGGTGGGATGGTTGGAGGGAGGGGGGTGTGGGTGGGAGGAGGGGGTGATGGGTGGGAGGGTTGGGGGGAGGTTGTGATGGGTGGGAGGGTTGGGGGAGGGGGGCTGTGTGTGGGAGGGTTGGGGGAGGGGAGTGCGGGTGGGAGGTTTGGGGAGGGAGGTGCGGGTGGGGAGGGTTGGGGGGAGGGGGGTGATGGGTGGGAGGGTTGGGGGGAGGGGGTGGATGGGTGGGAGTGTTGGGGGAGGGGGGTGGGTGGGAGGGTTGGGGGAGGGGGTGTGGGTGGGAGGGTTGGGGAGGGGGTGATGGGTGGGAGGGTTGGGGGGAGGGGGGTGATGGGTGGGAGGGTTGGGGGAGGGGGGTGATAGGTGGGAGGGTGGGGGAGGGGGTGATGGGTGGGAGGGTTGGGGGGAGGGGGTGATGGGTGGGAGGGTTGGGGGAGGGGGGCTGTGTGTGGAGGGTTGGGGGAGGGGAGTGGGGTGGGAGGATTGGGGGAGGGGGGTGCGGGTGGGAGGGTTGGGGGGAGGGGGTGTGGGTGGGAGGGTTGGGGAGGGGGTTTGGGTGGGAGGGTTGGGGGAGGGGGTGTGGGGGGAGGGTTGGGGGAGGGGGGTGCGGGTGGGAGGGTTGGGGGGAGGGGGTGTGGGTGGGAGGGTTGGGGGAGGGGGTGTGGGTGGGAGGGTTGGGGGGAGGGGGGTGTGGGTGGGAGGGTTGGGGAGGGGGTGTGTGGGTGGGGGCGTTGGGGGGAGGGGGTGTGGGTGTGAGGGTTGGGGGGAGAGGGGTGTGGGTGAGAGTGAGTGAGAGGGGTGTGGGTGAGAGGGTTGGGGGAGGGGGGTGATTGGTGGGAGGGTTGGGGGGAGGGGGTGTGGGTGGGAGGGTTGGGGGGAGGGGGGTGTGGGTGGGAGGGTTGGGGGGACGGGGTGTGGGTGGGAGGGTTGGGGGAGGGGGGTGGATGGGTGGGAGGGTTGGGGGAGGGGGTGGATGGGTGGGAGGTTGGGGGAGGGGGGGTGTGGGTGGGAGGGTTGGATGGAGGGGGGTGTGGGTGGGAGGGTTGGGGGAGGGGGTGGATGGTGGGAGGGTTGGGGGAGGGGGTGTGGGTGGGAGGGTTGGGGGAGGGGGTCGATGGGTGGGAGGGTTGGGGTAGGGGGTGTGGGTGGGAGGGTTGGGGGAGGGGGGTGTGGGTGGGAGGGTTGGGGGAGGGGGGTGATGGGTGGGAGGGTTGGGGGGGGGGGGTGTTGGGTGGGAGGGTTGGGGGGAGGGGGTGTTGGGTGGGAGGGTTGGGGGGAGGAGGGTGATGGGTGGGAGAGTTGGCTGAGGGGTTGTGGGTGGGAGGGTTGGGGGGAGGGGGGTGTGGGTGGGAGGGTTGGGGGGAGGGGTGTGGGTGGGAGGGTTGGAGGGAGGGGGTGTGGGTGGGAGGGTTGGGGGAGGGGGTGTGGGTGGGAGGGTTGGGGGAGGGGGGTGTGGGTGGGAGGGTTGGGGGGAGGGGGTGTGGGTGGGAGGGTTGGGGGAGGGGGGTCTGGGTGGGTAGGGTTGGGGGAGGGGGTGTGGGTGGGAGGGTTGGGGGAGGGGGGTGTGGGTGGGAGGGTTGGGGGAGGGGGTGTGGGTGGGAGGGTTGGGGGAGGGGGGTGTGGGTGGGAGGGTTGGGGGAGGGGGGTGGGTGGGAGGGGTGGGGGGAGGGGGTGTGGGTGGGAGGGTTGGGGGAGGGGGTGATTGGTGGGAGGGTTGGGGGAGGGGGTGTGGGTGGGAGGGTTGGGGGGAGGGGGTGGATGGGTGGGAGGGTTGGAGGGAGGGGGGTGTGTGTGGGAGGGTTGGGGGAGGGGGTGTGGGTGGGAGGGTTGGGGGAGGGGTTTGTGGGTGGGATGGTTGGGGGGAGGGGGTGTGGGTGGGAGGGTTGGAGGGAGGGGGTGGGTGGGTGGGAGGGTTGGAGGGAGGGGGTGATGGTGGGAGGGTTGGGGGAGGGGGTGTGGGTGGGAGGGTTGGGGGAGGGGGTGTGGGTGGGAGGGTTGGGGGGAGGGGGTGATGGGTGGGAGGGTTGGGGGGGAGGGGGGTGTGGCTGGGAGAGTTGGGGGGAGGGGGTGTGGGTGGGAGGGTTGGGGGCCGGGGTGGATGGGTGGGAGGGTGGGGGGAGGGGGTGTGGGTGGAGGGTTGGGGGGAGGGTGGTGGATGGGTGGGAGGGTTGGGGGGGAGGGGGTGTGGGTGGGAGAGTGGGGGGAGGGGGTGTGTGGGTGGGGGGTTGGGGGACGGGGTGGAGGGTGGGTAGGGTTGGGGGGAGGGGGGTTTGGGGTGGGAGGGTTGGGGGGAGGGGTGGATGGGTGGGAGGGTTGGGGAGGGGGTGTGGGTAGGAGGGTTGGGGGGAGGGGGTGTGGGTGGGGAGGGGTTGGGGGCGGGGGGTGGGGTGGGAGGGTTGGGGGGAGGGGGGTGTGGGTGGGAGGGTTGGGGGAGGGGGTGTGGGTGGGAGGGTTGGGGGAGGGGGTGGATGGGTGGGAGGGTTGGGGGAGGGGGGTGTGCGTGGGAGGGTTGGGGGAGGGGGTGGATGGGTGGGAGGTGTTGGGGGAGGCGGGTGGATGGGTGGGAGTGTTGGGGGAGGGGGTGTGGGTGGGAGGGTTGGGGGAGGGGGTGTGGGTGGGAGGGTTGGGGGAGGGGGTGTGGGTGGGAGTGTTGGGGGAGGCGGGTGGGTGGGAGGGTTGGGGGAGGGGGACGGTGTGTGTTAATGGGGACTGTGGGTGATTCCTAATTCCTTTTTGTCATTTGTTTGTGTGACCATGCGGGCTAATGTTTGGGGTTTGGTGGGAGGATGGGACCGTTGTTATTGATATGGGGATTGACATATTTGTTACTGATTATTGTTTATTGTTGGGTGTAAATTTGGGAGAAAATATGAAAAAGGAGAATAAAGATATTTTTCAAAAACCCGTCTGAATCACTCAGTCACTCACTTTGTCTAAATCACCTTGAAGCCTCTTCACATCCTCCTCGCCACTCACCTTCCCCCCAAGTTTCATGTGATCCGCAAACTTGGAAATATTACTTCTGGTTCCCTCATCAAATCATTGACGTATATTGTGAACAGCTAAGGGCCAATCACCGACCCCTGTGTTACTCAGTCACCACCTGCCCCTGGATTTCAGTCCCTGTCATTTTGCCAACACTATTTTTCCAGTAACACTAATTTTCTTCAATTCCTCCTCCTCACTAGATCCTTGGTTCCTTAGCATTTCTGGGAAGTGTTGTGTCTTCTTCCGTGAAGACAGAACAAAAGTCATTGTTTAATAGCCCTGTCATTTCCGTGTGCTCCATTGTAAATTCTCCCATTTTGGACGCCAAGGAACTAGAATTTATTGCCCATCCTTAATTGCCCCTGAATTACCCCTTCCACCGCTACTGTCCATGTGGTGTAGGTACAACCATTGTGCTGTTAGGGAGGGAGTTCCAGGATGTTGCCCCAGCGACAGTGAAGGAACGGCCGATATATTTCCCAGTCAGGGTGGTGAGTGACTCCTGGTGGACACACTCCTGGTGGACAGGCTTTGGGGGGTCAGGAGGTGAGTTACTCTCCGCAGGATTCCGAGCCTTTGACCTGCCCTGGTAGCCACAGTATTAATGTGGCTGGGTCCAGTTCAGTTTCTGATCAATGGTAACCCCCAGGATGTTGGGGATTCAGCGCTGGTAATGCCATTGACTGTCGTGGGGCGATGATTAGACCCTCTCTTTTTGAAGATGGCCAATGGCTGACACTTGAGTGGCGCGAATGTAACTCATCGACTGCCATTGGCCAGTTTGGATTGAGCTGTGTCCTTTTCCATCTTTCTGTTTGCCCAGAAGTTTTGCCCAGACGTTTTTGTGTCTTAGAAACTGGGAGAAGAGGTTTCCTGTCTCTCTTTCCGGTTTCACCGTTCAGTTAGGAACTGCCCCCCCCAAAAAATACCAACTTTAGAAGCACAAGTTTCATCATCAGGGTTACAAAGCTGAAGCTAACTGTTAAATCTGACTTCATCATTAGAAACTAACATCGAACAATATGGGGAACTTGCCTTGTTGGAATGATAATGTGGGAAACAGGGAAACAGGGAAGAGTATTTAATAACGAATGGGTAAAATGATGTCAGGTTGACAAGAGCAGGAGCTGACACCTTGATGATTGTCTGTAAAGAGGTGTTTGTGCCAGAGCAGAATGTTGATGTCTCTTTCCTTTAGCAGATAAGAGAGGACGGACAGTACACTAAGGAAATGGCAGAAATAGCAACAGCCAAATGAACGCTTCCTGGTTGGTCAAGAAATGCCTGAGATTCACAAGGCTGACAGCGGTCAGAGAGAGGGAGGGGGTTAATCGGACAGGAGCCCGGATAAATGAGCTCCTCCCAATCGGATTCCAGCAGTGGAGAAATCGGGTGAGTTGCTGAGCGAT